>NC_061121.1:4425693-4467595 GCF_002878395.1 Capsicum annuum
TTAAATAAGGGATAAAAAATAATGATGAGAGAGAAAAAGAGATATATATTAATTAGGATAGCATTAAGTTTGAAATTATAATTATCTTATTCTTTAAAACTGCTATATACGTAATATTGAAAAAGTAATGTTATAAGGAGAGTTTTATGTAAAAATTTAAAAGATTGGGGTTATATGTAATAATAATAAAAGTTGGAATTGGAGTTGGAAAATTGTGAAAACAACAAAAACCTGTTTTCCCTTTCCAGAAAAATTTTCTGGAATTATTTTTCGAATTTTCATGGCCAAACACCACAATTTCCAACTCCGAAAAAAAGAAAAAAAATTTCATGGCCAAACGGGCCCTAAATAAAATTCTTGTTACTTTTTTACTTTCATAACTGCACTAAAATACATAGGGTTTGAATCAGCTAGCTTATACACAAAGCCCTGAATTTTTATTGTAACGTGCTCTCTTCAATATTGCTCCACTTCTCAATAATAGTCAGTACATCATTCTCTTTCAACGCCATACTATCAAAGTATTGAGTTGATAAACTATGTTGCATCACTTGCAACCTATCTCTGAAGTAAACAACCCTCTCTGAATCACCCCTATAGTGTGTGTTATTCAGTAGTTTCAAGTGTGATTTTAGCATCTTCAGATTCTGCCATACATTTCAAGTTATGCCCCATGGGCAAAAGTTGACACTTTCTTATTCTGTAATGATTTGACAGATGACCTATGACTCTTGCCCCAGAGGCAAGATTGAGACAGTTATGTCCTATGGGCTAGAGTTGACACTGTCATAGTCTGTAATGATTTGTCAGATGACTTATAAGTCTTGCCCTAGAGGCAAGACTTTGATAGTTATGCCCCATGGACAATAGTTGACTATGTCTTACTCTTTAATGATTTTACTTGTTGAAGATACATATTCTAAATTAAATTGTTACTAATCTTTTGTTGTTTCATTTTTCACAAGGGTTATGCTTGGAATTGATGGAAAAGAAATGAGTATTGAGCAATACAATATGGGACAATCAATTGAAATTATTGATAGAAATAACGAGTTACAGGTTATCAAACAAATATTGGAGGCTGCAATAGATGAAGAAATGGAGCAGTCATCAAAGATTAAAAGGGTGCGATAAAAAAAGAAGAGGATACTTGATGTCGAAACTACTCTCTTGAGACACAATGCCTTTTTGAATGAGGTAAGTATCAAGTTGATCTTCATTGACAAACAAAATATGATGACGTGCATGTCAAACATTGCAATTACACACAACATCCAATTTAAGGTTATCAAATCAAGCACAATAAGATATTCATTGTGATGTTTGGACAACAACTGTGTGTGGCGGTTTCATGCCTCAAAGATTCCCGATTCTTTGCTCTTTCAGGTTACTACTTATGAAAAGGCTCATAGTTGCTCGATTGATTTTATAACGTTCGACCACAAGAATGCAACATCAAAGGTCATATGTGACTACATACTAGAGCTTGTGCGTGACTCTAGTAATGTAATCACACCAAACTTTGTGGTAGATGAAATAAGAAGGAAATACGAAATAATCATATCATACAACAAAGGTTGACGAGCGATACAACATGCCTATACAGTGATAAGAGGAACCGCGGAAGAGAACTACAATAGGTTGCCATCGTATCTTCACATGATAAAAGAAAATAACTCAGACACATACACAAACATAAAGAAGAACGATGAGAACAGGTACAAATGTTATACTTTTGAAATTAAAAACTTTTGCCTAAGAGACAAAAGTTTATTCTTTAATTACATTGATTAAATTATTAACATATATGCAACTCTTGCATCATGGGCAAGACTTAGTTTAGAAAATTGTTGAAATTGAAAACTTTTGCCCAAGAGGCAAAAGTTTATCCTTTATTTGCACTGATTATATTATTAACATAGATGCAACTCTTGCCTTATGGGCAAGACTTAGTTTAGAAAATTGTTGTACAAATGCTCTACTGTTGAAGTTGAAAACTTTTGCCCAAGAGGCAAAAGTCCATTCTTTAGTTGCACTGATTAGATTATTAACATATATGCAACCCTTGCCTTATGGGCAAGACTTAGTTTAGAAAATTGTTGTACTCTGATTATAAACATCAAATGCAAATTGTTATTAATATGCTTTTGCTCAGCATAGGTTTCAATATGCATTTTTTGCTTATGGCGCTTCAATCATTGGATGGACCAACTGTAAATCGATAATAATGGTAGATGCAATATTTTTGAAGTCAAAATATCGTGGTGTTCTCATGATAGCAGTGTCAAACTCTAAATCTGAGATATTACTTTCCGCAATCACCTATTCTGAAATGTTGCATTCCCATTGAAACTTAAACCCCTTGCTTTGCCTTCTTTTTCTTTTGACGGAGGATAATGTATGAACAGGATTACTGAGATTGAGCAATGCAATATTTTATAGATTTTTTTTCTTCAATAGCTCATCCATGTTTTGCAGAAATTCATTCCTTATTGCATATCTTAATACAACATTCTATTTTTTAGGAGAATTTAAGGGCATACATACGTAGTTCTTGTTCAGGTTTATGTTTGTACGTGATGCACGTACTCTCTGATTACACTTTCAGGTCCGGACCTATTGGGTTAGTATTTTCTCTAACTACAGTTGAAAAATTAAAAGAGAAAAATAATAGGTTCTTTTAGAAGAGGGAAACAAACAGTTCACTTAGTTGTACTATTTTCATTTATTATCCATGAACAGGGGTTACTAGGAGATGGAGCAACGTAAATTTTGTAGCATTTTTTTTTCTTTTGCAATAGCTCATCCATGTTTAGCAAAAAAAAAATTCCTTATTGCATACCTTATACACCATTCTTTTCTTTTGGGGGAATATAAGGGTACACTTAATACGATCATGTTAACTAGTTTATGTTTGTATCTAAGAATAAATAGCTGAGAAAAATATGGAGAAAAAAAAAGATAAATAAAAAAAACTCTAAATAAAGGTTAAAGACAAATAAATTGAAAAAAAGAAAAAAATGAAGAAATAGATAATAGTTGAGAAAAAAAGAGAAAAAAATAAAAGGTTGAGACAAATAAATTAAAACATGAAAATAAAGTCAAAGGAAAAAATAAAAACTGAAAATAATAAAAAACAGAATAATAAATTTAAAGGAAAAAATAAAAAAGTGAAAAGAAAGTAGAATAATAAAAGTAAAGAAAGAATAAAAAAGTGAAAATAATAAAAAATAAAATTTGAGAGGTATATGAGTATGGAAAGTTTAAAAATATATTTGAGATGTAGAGGGGCAAAATGATACTTTTAGTATATTAAAAAGTAAGGAAGACTATTATTCAAAGACATTCTTATTTGGGGTCAAATATCTAAAGTCACCCATATTTGAATTTATGACATGCAATTTCCTGAGTTGAGTATTACTGGGGTAGGAGGGGGGAATTTATGCAAATGACACTTTCTACCCTTTTGATTTTGTCCTTTTTAAGAAAAGAAATAGTTTTGTAAATATAGCCTTTCATAAATTATCCTTGTAGACCCTATTAGCTCGGGTCTAATATTTTCGTATCATATATTGATCAACTTTAGAGATAAAAGATTAGCTTGATTCTGACGTTTTCCCATAAGATTTATAATTTGTTCAATTTTTTTTTTTGGGGGTTTTTCAAGGTATCCCCATAGTTGGCAGCCGGGAGACTAATCTCCCATTCCTACTGTTAGCGCACTAAGCGGTAGGGAATTGGCCACAGAATTTTTTTCATTCACCACAGGTGGGGATCGAACCCCCAACCTCTTCCTTAAGGGGTGAGGTGCTGAACCACCACACCAACCCTTGTGGTTAAAAAAAAAATCTTTACTCGGTCTAAAAAGTTCATATATAAGTTGCAAGAGAAATAAAATAGAGGTCATTTACTAAATAAATCTATAATCTATATCTATAACATATTAAAAGTATGAATATCTTAGAAAAGTGGTGCCTTCATTAAAAAACTTTGCAATAGACAAAAACGTCTTTTTACTATTAAAAAGAAAAAAACTAAAAAAATCATTAAAATTTATTTCTTAAACCTTTCCTTATTTGAATTTTATAGCTAAAATTTAGGAATTTTAAATAAATTTAAAACTGTATCTTAAATAAATCTTAAAAAAAACTTAATTAATTGGTAATACTATTTTGACATTTTTTTCTTCACGTAAGAATCCTTTGGCTAAAAGTTTTGTTCCCAATTTATTTTAGTTAGAATAACTTCTTTTGGTTTGGTTATTTAATTTAAGTAAGAATTCGTAATATTTAACACTTTTAAATCACTTAGAATTTTACCTTATAAAAAAAAATCTACAATTGTATTTAATTAATATATTTTGGATCAAATTTACAAGAAACATAGCTCTACTTCTATTTTTTTCTCCTTATTAATTCAAGTTTTTTTTTTTTTTTTGTTTGTGTGTGTAGTCATTAATTATCATCTTCTCCGTCTTTCTTTATTCCTTTTGGTTAATAACTTTAAAGATTATATATAAATTATGATTAAATCATCCATAACTCACAATAAATTTTTCTTTTTTGATAATTTCTTGCGTTTCTCTTTCAGTAGAAAATTTTTAATCAAAAATTGAAAGAAATAAGCATGTTGTCACCAAATGAAGTGGTCAAAAATATCAAAAGTTTATCTCTTTTCTTTTTTCTTTCCTTTGTTTAATTGTGACTTTGTTTTGATTATGTTATTTAATTTCGTTGGTATTATACTTGAATCTTTAATTAAATTTATTGGTTGAGTTCTAAATATAAGGTTATAATAAGTGTTGAATCGTGATATGCATAACTTTTGTTTGAATGACGAACATATAAATTTAGGATTATAGCCGACTCTTTCAATTTTGGCCTAACTAATTAAGTTTGAAGGTGGACCAAGTACATTATTCGTTGTAAATTGAGTTAATCTATCTACCCACTGTTATAAAATCTTAAATATAAATGTTAGTTGATAAAAATATCTTTCAGAAATCTTCTCAATATATTGAATATCATACATCAGCAAATGAAGTTGAGAAATTAATTGGGTTGAATATATTAGTTGAGGAATCTCCTGAAAAATCTAACAAGCCTAAAGCATTCAAACAGAATAATAATTATGTTGATATAAAATTAGAGAAGTTGAAAAGGGATATTGAGAAGATTCAAAAAAGAGATAAGGGCTAAGGAGAATATACCCTTCTTTGTAAATCTTCTTGCATTTAAACTAAGATACACACTTTTTGATTGGCTAATTTCTACTTTTTTCATAGAATTGGATAATAGCTGAAAACAGTCGTAATGTGAAGATGCTAGCCAACAAAAAATGCAATAAACATTTTGAAAGACGATCATATTTTTTATCTCTTGAATGATATATAAGTTTCAAATAATATATGTTACTTTCCTTGTTCAAATTCTGATGCCATTGATAGTTAATTTTATTTTTAAAATAATTTAAGTTTTTAATTATTGAGATTTGAAATATTTTTCTTTTCTTTTCAATTTAAGTGACACTGATATAATTTCGAGAGTCAACCAATATATCTTTTAAATTTTTTAAGTTGTTAATTATTGTGATTAATATATATTTTTTACGTATTTATTTGAAATATATAACAGATTAATTATTTTTTAGACATTTTAAGTTGTTAACTATTGTAATTTATCGTATTTTTTAAATATATAACAGATTAATTATTTTTAAATATTTTAAGTTTTTAGCTATTGTAATTTATAATACCTATGTTATTCTCTTTGTCCAAACTTTTGTGGCATTTATAGTCAATTATATTTTTTAAAAAAATTATTTTTTTAATTATTGTGATTTATAATATTTTTTTTCTATTCCAGTTTAAGTGACGCAATGCTTAGATGACCATAATAATTAATTGGGAGTGATATAGTATATATATGTCTTAAATGACTTATAATAACTAATTAGAAGTGATATAGTAAAATTACTATAAAAATACCTATGAAAAAAATTAAATGAACTTCATATAAGACGTCAATTTAATTTAACATTAAATATTGTTAATTTTAAATATTTAAGAGACTTATAAAATTAATTAAAAATGATATAGAAAAATTACGTTTGAAGTACCTGAAACAGACATATAATAAATGTCTATTTTATTTGTTAAATATTATTAATTTCTTTTTAATATATTTAATGATATATAATAATTAATTAGAAGTGTTATGGTAAAATTACAGATCGACAAACCAGAATGTTGACAGGGAATGTCGACGGTGTAGTGTTTTGGTGTGTTTTTCACCTGCCACATCGTGACTTCTTTATTTAGGAGAACTAAACTTTAGACAATTAAAAATAAGCAAATTTCAGGCATATTTTTATTTTAAGTTTGGTTTTGTTGTCCCAAAACTCGACACTTCTCTTGTTTGTTTTTTATTTGTCACAGTTGAGGATCGTTTAAATAAAATTAGTGTTATAAAGTTAAATTTAAATAAAGGGTCTTAAATATATAAATATGTACAAAAATAATATTATAATAATAATTTAGAGTTGTTTTTTGTTGTTGTATATTGGTTGTTTTTGGTGAAATATTTTTAAAAAATGCATAAACTTTAACTTCACATATAATATGATTATTAATAAAAGAAAAATTTATTCTAATTTGTTTGCAATACATTAACTTGGATGTTGTTGTTAAAATATTAATTATTAATATGAAATTTGAGTTGTTCAATGCAAAGTTCTAAAATACTTTTCGTAAAAATTAGATAGCTCTTTCTTTCTGTATTTTTTGAGATAATTATTTTAAACATATCTCACAATCTTTATTATTATTTTAAGTGAAATTTAAATTATAAAATTTTATATTAATTTTTTTGAGGTCTCAAAATTTGGAGGGCCTAAAACAGACGATTTATTAGCCTTAACCCTTGAGTCGCCCTTACATAGTCACATACTAATATATGTGTTTTTATTTTCTTTTCTTCAATATCATAATGAAGATTTTGGTAGTAATTGTCCTAGCCATAAGTGGTTGTCCATATAATGGTAGCCACTAAAAGTGCACTTGTATAATGTATTATTGCTTATTATTTCTTTCCCATAATATACCCTTATGTGACACCATCAATACAATATAACTAGCTTCACTTTTCCAAACAGTGTGTACATTACTAGGTAGAATGATAATATGGATTACACTTGTTCCCCCCACCATACACCAAAAACACTTTGCAATTTAGTAGAAGTAAGTATGGAAATAAAGTGATTTTTTTTTTTCTTATTGGTACCAACATATGTGCATGTTCTCCAATAGGGAGAGAAAAGATAGAGTTGACTTTTATTATAAAATTAATAAAATATAAAGAAAGAAGTAGAAAAAGATTTAATACTATATTCAGTGGTGGATCTAGGATTAAGGGGTTGTGGATATTCGTGAGGTTCGAACACAGATATTAACGTCCAAAGCTTTAAGATTTCGCTTGAAACCAACGCACCAATTATCTTCTTGGTTTTCTGGGTGGCTTTTCGAAGCTTATACCAATTTTTCTTTATCTTTTTTATACAATTATACTTAGTTTGGGTCGAATTTAATGGGTAGACCATACAGTGGGACAACTAATGTTCATATAGATTTGGTAGACCATACAGTGGCGGAACAAGGAATTTGGCGAAAGGTGTGTGAATTTTATTCTCAGCTATATTAAGAGTGTGAAAAATTAGATAATTTACTCATTATGATTAACATTTAAACTTTATTCACCATATAATTTTTCGATGATGTGTGTGCATCTGATCACCCTTCACTAAAGGTGGCTCCGGCCATGAGACCACATCAAATAATAATGTTCATGATTTATCTCAAAAATAACCTAAATTTCAACCAATAATAACTCTTGATTTCAAAAATTTATATGGTATAATTCAGGGGTTTTAATTTGATACAATCAAAATATACATAAATATCATAATGACCACTTTTATTATTCCTTTAAATCTAAGTAACATTTATTGGGATTTGAGAACCAAGGGTCTACCTCCTCATATTCCTTTAATTTCCACCCAACTCTTCACATAAACTATCCCACCTTTTCTTACTATACACAACATTAAATTTTACTATAAGCTTATTCACAAGTCTCACATGTAAAGCAAAGTTCCATATTAAGTCCATTAGATTGAAGCTGTCAACCTTCAAAGTTTCTCAATCTCCAAGAACAAGAAAGCAAAAAATAAAATAAAAAATTGATCATCCTCTTTATTATTTATGATATAATCCATGTTTCCTCTTGTGATTATCTTCTTACAACATGGCCTTAAAGGTTCCTCATGTAATATGTTTTGTCATTTGGCTTTCTCTACTTGTTCTCCTATTTCAAGAATTCATATTCTTGAAAACCAACAACAAAAATATCATCATGTCTAATGATCATGATCATGATCATCATCATGGTCATAGAAAAACACTAATATCAAGCAATTTTGACTTCACTCCTTTTGTCAAAAATGTTCATCACGACCACCACCACCACAACCACGACCAGCCGGAACTAGCCGGAGGTGAGATTGATCAACAATATGGTGTCGAAAAAAGACTCGTACCGACCGGTCCAAACCCGTTGCATCATTAGGGTTTTGGAGGAGAGTTATATACAAAAAAAAAAAAAAACCAACAAGCTTCCTATTGTTTTATTCTTCAACAACATGATGGTTTATGATCTAGTAAGTTTTTGAAATTTTGTCTTGTGTCTTGTACATGTACTAATGAAAAATCTTGATATTATATATAACATTAGCTTATTTCTTTAGTTATATTTACTATTGTTAGCTTAAAAATATATGGTCTATGAGAATGCATGTCATCATTATGGCAAAATTAGGTTTTTTTTTTTTTTTTTTTTTTTTTTTATCTGGTGTCTAGTACCTGATTAATCAAGTTTTCGAATTGAAAAGTTTCACTTCAGGTTAATTTTTTTTTTTTTTATTAAAAGCGATGATTTTATTTTTAAAACTCGAACCCGACAACTCTTACTAACGATTGAAGCAAAATTGAGTTTGGTGGATGTTGAGAAAGAAAATCATTAAGGGGGCACATGAGTAGCTGTAACGGCAAGGCAATAGAGAGGAATATAGACTAGTAGTTATTAGCTAACATCATAATTAATATTATGAAATTAATTGATGTTGTTGGTCAGTATGTAGTTGATAAAAAAAAAATGTACAATGCACGTGAAAATTTGGGAAATATTATACTAGCAAAATTAAAGCTCCCTTTTACCTAAAGGTTTGTCGTCCTAATTTCTTTTTTGTCTATGTAATTTCATATAATTACTAATTCTTTAGGTCGCTTTTATTTGTTATTAATTTTTTAATTGAATTTTTATTTTTACTTGTTATTGTTTATATACCAAGAAATTAAAGATAATCTTTTTATCTTATTTTACCCTTACCATTAATTATTTTTTTTTTTCAAATTAATTTTAAGACATAATATAAACATTATTCAATTGGAATGCTATGATAAAATAATCGTGTTATTAATTATGTTTTCATATTTGATGTGTCAAATCAAAATGTGACAAGTAAAAGCGACGAAGAAAGTATATTACAAAATAAAGTTATTGTAATGCACTATTCATGGACTTACGGGTTCTCGATAAATTATGTATACATATTACGTGGAATTTTAATATAAATATAAGACCTAAGTTAAAATTATTAGATTTTGTTGAATTATAAGCAAAACTATATCTCCGCCGTTGATTTAGTGTATAACACATTATCGAAAATATTCATGTCATTAAAGCTAAGGTAAAATAAAAGGCTTAATTTAGTTTTTCTTTTGTTATTTTTAAAAAATAATGTGTGTCACGTAAAATAAAATAAAATCAAGAGAGTATATGTTCTTGTTGGGTCTTTCTACCAAGGTTTTGGGTACTTTTTGAGGGGAAAATTTATTTATAAGATATATATATATATATATATACCTCATAAAGCTAGAGATAAGATCTGCATATATTCTATCTTTCTTGGACCCCACTTATTAAATTACATTGAATATGTTATTGTCGTAATAAATTATCACTATCTTTGCAAAAGGACCAAAATGTCATGAACTTCGATGAGATGACTAGAGGTGCATTAATTTATCTCAAATAAATCTCATGATAGTAGTAATATTTCTGAAAAAAAAAAATTAATAAAAAAAAATTACAACACATGATGAAAATTAATTGCTTGAGAATGCATAAATCATCCATTGCAAAAATATATGCAATTATGGTGAATCTTACTAAAGTTAGAAATGTGACATTGAAGTTTAGATAACAATTTACTTTTGAGCTAGTAATTTTTATTATTCATGATGTTGATGTTTGTCCAAAAAAAACTTACTTCTCTGCGTGAAAATATTAAATGATTAGCGGCAAGTAATAATATTATACTAGTTGCTTTCTAATCTTTAATAAAATAGGAGGCGCACAAAATATTTCATGTTTACGTAAGATTTGAAAAAAAAGCTGCACTTCAAGAAATGTGATGTAGGAAGTACATGACCTACAGGTCACAGTGGGAAATGTCGACAATCTACCCTAATATAAGTAAAATAATTGCTAAAATGAAACGGAGAGAGTTGGTATGGAGATTTAATAACGATCGACTATGAAAAATGATTTAGAATTTTAAGAGAATTTCAATAATTTTTAATCTTCTTGCTGCTTCACCTTGTTAAATTAAAATAACCAAACAAAATTATAAAAGATATTTATTTGTACTTAATGATTACATCAAATTAAATAAATTAACTTATAATATCAGTAATTAAAGCATCAAGAAGCCAAGAATAATCAAGATTAAGTCATAACAAGTTATATACATGCAATGCAAAAACACATACGTATTTATTCACTACTCACACCTAACATACGTTATGGTGGGATAATTGAGACCTCTCCATCTTTAATCAAAAGTTTCGCTGGAATTTTTTTTTTGTTAGGTGCGCCGCTTTAAAATACAAATGTGTGTTTCGAGCCCCTGAAAATGAAAAAAATTCTATTGAAAACATCGTTCCTAAAAATAAATCCTGCAATACGTGAATCGTGATTCTAAGCCTCAATACAAACATATGTGTGAGATGGTGATTATTGCACCTAAGCTAGATATTATCATTCAATAGAATTAAAGCAAAGCACTAAACTTTGGCTTGATTTTAATTCTTACGTACCTAGCATTATAGCTAATTTGATTTTTTTTCTCTTCCATTTACAAGACAAAATAATTGAAAAATTCCAGCTGTGGGATAGAATTGAGTATAAGTTGAAGTTGCAATAACACTCTTGGAAAGAAAATGGAAATTTTTATTTTAATTTGTACTATCATCACAAATATATTTTCTTTTATATCGTGGCATTCGAGTCAGCTCGTATACACTTCGACTAGTTATACGATATATCTCCATCGTTTACAAATACAAATACCAGATATCAAATAACTCTGTTCACCAAGAATGAGCAGATAAAAAGAAATCACTTAACGTTTTTCTTTAGTTGTTTGAGTGATGAAGATGACAAATGTTATTTTTAGGGATAAAGGTTCGAAATATTCCTAAATTTGGAACTATTGGAAGAAAATAGAAAAGGAAGACCGAGTGGGATCAAAGAAACTAGCGGGCTGATCACTAAATAGATACAAATAGGTGCAAATTCTGACATCACCACAAAAAACTTGGTTCTTTCGCTCCTTGCTGGCGGAGCGGCATACCGGAAAAAAATAAATTCTCGCAACAACGAAAACCATAACAGAAGCATCCTTTTTCCATTCATTCTTTCTAATAAAAATAATTTAGCCTAGACCACGATCCCTTAGTGGAAGTTCGCAGTTACGCAAGGCCGATAAAACTCGTTTATACGGGGGGCTCTCGTGTGGTCCAATGGTCTCCATTATGTGGAAATAGGTGGCATAGGTCTTCTCTTTTTGAAGCTTCCCATGAGGATAAAATATGAATCCACATATTTTCTTTCCGTTGTTTAAAACGTATTCTTCGGACAGGCCATCGGATAAAAGGGCGAATTCCACCTTTTTTTCGATCAAAAGCTGTTGCCCTAGAATCGAATCGATTTTAGATAAGGAGAGGTTTTCCGCCCCTAAATAGAAGGCGAGACGCTCATTGAGTTCCTGCTGCCGTAGGGGGTCCTGGAGTAAAGGGTGGAAAACCTCTGCTCCCATATCAACCGCTGCTGCGGCGAGGGCAAGAGGAGGCTCGTCGGGGGGATGGGCGTCGTTTTGATTGACACTCGGAAACGAGTGGGAAGCTCCCCAACCCTCAAGGGCTTCCGTCCACATTGAAATTTCTTCCCTCGGGGAAGCCACGAAAATTGGCTGCATTTTCGCCCAACTATGAGGTACATCAGCAGATGTTACAATAAAACGTATATGGCTCTTTGCTGGTAGAACCACTCTATTGTCGACTTCTAATAAACGTGATTGACCCAATTCTAGATCAGAAAATGTTGTATTAAAATTTCGATTAGTTAATAACATGGTAATTGCCCCTGCCAGTACCGGAAGTGATAATAAAAGTGGGAATGCTGTCACTAGAACGGACCGCACAAATAGAGGTGATCTATGCATAGTCATTCCAGGTCCACGCATGTGGAAGATAGTTGTTATAAAATTAATAGAACCTAAAATGGATGAAACACCAGATAGATGAAGAGTAGAAATTGCTAAATCAGCTGCTTCTCCAGAATGGCTGGTAATACTACTTAAGGGCGGATAGACCGTCCACCCAATGCCGCTACCCACTTCTACTAAGGCTGAGCTTAATAGAAGCAAGAGACTTAGAGGCAACAACCAGAATGAAATATTATTTAATCATGGAAATGCCATGTCAGGCGCACCTATCAGAATCGGAACAGACCAATTACCAGATCCACCTATCATTGCCGGCATAACCATAAAAAAGATCATTAAAAAAGCGTGAGCTGTTATTAAAACATTATAAAGTTGATGATTCCCACCAAGAATTTGATCGCTGGGTCGTGCTAATTCCATACGAATCAGTACTGAGAAGCATGTGCCCATCACCCCAGCAATGGCATCGAAGATGAAATAAAGAGTCCCTATATCCTTGTGGTTAGTGGAGAACAACCATCAGACCGGATTTGTCATAAAATTAAGATTATTTCATTTCCTTCCTTATTAGAGAGGGGCCCGCAGGGCTTATTTATTGAAAAAGAGGGAGTGAGGAGGGATTTTTTGGCAAAGCAAGACTGATTAGCTCGCCTAAGGGTCATAGCGGAAGAATTCCTTATTTTCGAGCTATTGGAGATCTATTCTAAAAAAGGAATGAAAGGACTGACTTTCCTTACCTAATAACATCTTAATCTACGATCTACGAATAAGAAATAGGAGCATCTAGCCGAGTAGCAATCAGTAGGCGGAGAAGAAGTCAAAGGCAAATATCTCTTTGCCCCCCTCTTCAGTTAATGCTTTGGCCTTCGTCTCTATGGGATTTGAATTTGGATAGATCCAGCGGGCCTTCTTGTGTGGACTTGGGCTTGCTTACTGGCTTCGCTGAGGATGGGATTCCCTACCCGATGAGTCTGGCTACGATATTAGGCACCTTTGGTCTAGGCTTTCTCAGGCCTATCCAGAATTCTGAAGTTCCATCTACAGAAGGTCTAATTGTGAGCCGAAGCTCTATTTATTGCCCTATTCCCTTTCCTGACCAAAGTCACTAAGGAGGGGTCAGGGCGGACTGCAATTCGTCTGAGCTTAGTCTTATCTTCTGAGATGATTGGAGGCTAGGGAAAGGGCACTCATCGAAGAAATGCTTGCCGTACTACGGGGTGAAGAAAGAAAATATCGGATTGGAATATCGATGACATCGTTATTATTGATTTGAAAGTGGCAAAGAGGGTAGCTTGCTTCTAGGCAGAAGCTTTGCGTCTCATACTTTGATGAGTGGAACCTCTTGTCCCCTCTAATCCGCTGTGTTCTTAGCGTGCGTGATCCAGTTATAGAGCCTATTATGGTTTTCGAATGGGCATCCTCTCCACCTAGGCGAAAGATAGGGCGTCAGGCGAGCGTAATTGGATTTTTACTAACAAGCCTCAAGCTTGAATGAGCTCTCCAATCGGTTAGAAAATTTCTTTCACATTTCCCAAAAGTCATTCGATTGCTCGTGACGGGATAGATAAAGATGGGGGTAGGGACTGAAGATGGTTGGTAAGATGCTAGGGTCTAACTCGGGTAAACAGATCAGCCGGTTATAGTAAAATTCTATCCGATAGGGTTTGATGGCTGCCTTAGGTCGGATAGGAAGAGAGAGCTTTGATGACATTTCTAGTGAACCCAAGAAAGGTCGAAGAGGCCAGCGTAAAAGCACAGAAAGGGAAGCAACTTGTCGACAAGCTTGATGTTCAAATAGTGGGATTTTTTTCCTAGTAGCTAGTTTTGAGTTCCCCTAGTTCAGCTACTCGAGGGAAAATCAATGGGGGCAAGTCTACGAGGAAGGGTCTATGTCCCCTTTTTACAAAACAAAGCATGTCTCTATACGCAATTTAATCAAACTTTATACATCTCTGTGAAGAAAGAAAAGTAAGCGCTTTTAAGGCCAGTGTGGAGTAGCTAGAACGGATGGGAGGTAATTCTTCCTACATTGGGTGGCTTGCTAAAGCCTTGTGTTCATTTCAGTAACCTGGAGTCTTCGTTTGGAAAGTCTCCCTCCATGAACGTGAGCTACGGAGGAGAATGAATTTGATGTAGGAGCAGAGTGGAATTTGGAGCAGGGTAGTAGGTTCAGACGACCTCAAACTGGATAGAGCAGGATTAGTGAAACCTGTGGTCGTCTCAAAATAGAAAAAGGTGTAGACGTCCCAACATGAGGTGTTTCAAAAGGAACTTAAGAGAAAAGAATAGGACTGGAAAAAGGTCCGCTCTTATAGAAGAGCTACAGAGGCGGATGCGGATTTAGTCCGAGCTAAGTTCATAGATATTTCCTTAAAGAAATTTATTCAAAAAATAGAATAAAGTACTGACCTAAACTATACCTCTTCTAAGGCAGAAAGAAGGGCAACCTCACCTCAGGTAATCACACCTTTCTTTCTCGACTATCGAAGAGTAAAAACTAACTTTCGAACTAACCAACCATGGAGCTACCTGCCAACAAGCAAAATGAGTTCTCATTCACGGATAACTAAGCTTTGACAAGGGAGAAGGGGACCCTTCTCTCATACCCACCCTTACAGGAGCCTAACGGAGAAAAGGCTATGCCCAATAGGGGAAGACTGTGGTAAAAAGATGTCCATCTGTTGATGGCTAGCTCATACAAAAAAATATTGGACCTAGGTTTGTTGATGGATCTGGTCTTGTCGAACAGGTCCGGATTCGAGGTACGAACACAAAAGCCCACTATTTGAGCTGAACTGGTTAGTGATGGAAACAATTCCTACGAACTGAGAACAAAAGGATGTACTTGCTCCCTTCCCCAGCCATTACTGCTCATCCACCGCTTTTTATTAAAAAATCCTGTCTTTGTCTTTCCTGGCTATCTTTTGCGTGCTATGCCTTACGCCCTGAGAAAGAACCTCCACTTGGATTTATTTCATGTCTCGAGTTCTTGTTTAGAATTCTCATAGATGAAGTTCGAACGAGAGCTTTGATGCAATTCAAATTGACAAGCAGTAGTGATAGCATAATAAATGTCCTCCAGACAGAACAAAATCTTTAATTCTCGAGTTTACTTTGGCAATAGACCAATCAATGGTGCTATATCAGAAACAAGATTCAGTCACTACAAGCGAGGGATAATAAGAAAGCGGTCGTAAAATGGGTAGATTAACTAAAATACACTTGGCCCACTAAGCACTAGGAGAGATCGAATGTGTAAGGATAGTCTCCTTGGCTGGGGAACTGACCGTATCCCAAACCGACACAGGTGAACAGAGGTTGTTCACCCCTTTACCTCTCATCCTCCCCTGGTTCTGGTTTAGGAAAGGGTCAACATAAGGATCTTATTTCGAAGCAATCTCTGGAGTTTTCCTTTATCCGAATGGGTCTTGCAAGAAAATGGGATTTATTGAGCTCCAAATATACGCTATTGGGATGGGATGGCTCCTACTATCTCTCCCCCCTAAGAACTGCACATGCGAGTTTCCCCGCATACGGTTTAAGTGGCGAAGTCCCTTTCCATCACGCTTGGTAAGTGCTTTGCTGTATCCAAGCTTACTTCTAGCCTATCGGCTAGAGCCAAGCTTCGACCGCGACTGCTCGTCTCTTCTGGCTGCCTTATTCCATCACCCAAGATCCAAGTCAGCATCGGCAAAGCTCTCTTGATTCCTTGCAGCCGGGCTGGTTTGGAAGCAAGCTACCTCTTGCCTATCTCACCCCCTTCTTTCAGTTGGGTGAGCCTTCACTTTTTGGATCGTCTTCTGCCCAATGCGGTATCCCCCATTTTTTGGTTCTCATTGGGTTTACCTTGTTCACAGGTCGACCCCATGGCAGCAAGAAAAGGCGATCTTATGCTATACTCCAGTGATATCTTTCCTACCGAGACACGCAAACTCCCATCGTATCCTAGATCATATTCTGTAAATCAAAAGAGGAAGCCTACTCATCTATCAGCTCCTATCATAGATCGGTGTGGTTTTACGAAGCGTCTAAGCACAGTTCACTCGTGTTGATCAATCAAAAGGGTTGCCGCCACTCTTTAAGGTTATCTGTTGTATCATACACTTCTTGCATTTTGTCCCACGCTTCATACCTCCTCTTTCTTCTTAAGGTAATATAAAGGGCCATGCATGGTGGGGTAGGATCATCCAGTCGGAAATCTTTTTAGCTTGACTAAGAAGTCTTATTTCCTCCGAGTCGTACGACATTTTAACCGAAAGAACTTCTTGCGGAATTCATGCTTTTCTGTTTTTATGACCAGAAATTCTTTCTTGATTTTCATCCAAAATTGTTCTCTGAACTATTTATCAATATGAGGTGATCGTAACATAGTATATAAGACTCGTGATTCAGGCAATCCAATCTTCCGTGTGTAAGGCGGAAGCCCCCAAAAATGGTTTTCCAAAAATGGGTGATCAAAAGATCAAATTACTATACCTATCTTGGTGGTCGTTACTTTTGGTGGTCTTTCTTTTTGGCTGACTCGTCTAAGTGCTCTCCTTTGTCTCATTGTTAATCTCCCAATCATTCGATTCCGCCCCTAAGGCTAGCTCCTACTCCTCCTCCTTCTCCTGACGGATAGGATCCTCCTTGGTCCTTTTTACATAACACTCTCGGCCGCCCAAGAGGACTGGCTATCTTTCTCTTTATACGCAATATCTTTCAAGGCAAATAAAAAGATCTACCTTGGCAACGAACACATCATTGACTGATAGTTTCATTGTATGGAATGCCACGCTCAATTGTCAGCGACTGGGGACCCAATCTTCATTAGTAATTTATGGCATGAGCTCTTTCATTTACAAGGGACACAATTTAACATAAGTACTGCTTTACACTCTTTTCTGGGGTGGGGCTTCTTATACCTAAATGCAGTAGGCCTCGTGAGTAGTCGAACAAATGAGAGGTTGTCGACGAAGGGGTCAAAGGTTGCGCTTGCAATAATTCGAAGGTTATGCAAGACCCCTTCAACCTCGCTCGCGTGTTAGCTTACTTATACTATCGTTCGCCTGCCTGAACTGCTTTCTGGCTAGCTTCTTTATGGCAAGCGCTACCCTAACCTAGTTAGCGCTACATCTCGCTAACGTCATCTGAATTGCCTTGCAAGTTCTACATCTATATGGAAAGCCCACGTCGCCTTTGTCTCCCATTGTAGTTGCCTTCTTCATATGGCAAGCGCTACCCGTTGCTTGCACTACATTGTCTGACGATAACCTTGCCTGAATGATTCCGCTCTGACTGAGCTGACCGTCATACCTGACTTCTATATCCCATTATCCATAGATCTCCTTCCTTATTATTGCCGGTCTAAGTAGAAGGTTGCTAAGTCAGGTGTCTGGTGAACACATTCGTAATGAGTATGGGTCTAGTAGGTGTACTAATAAGGAAGCGAGGTACTGAGTTTAGCGTCGACAAAGCAAGTAGTGGATCTTTATTATCGAATGATATGGGAGACAGTCAAAGCATCAGTCTCAGTATCAATAGAAGAAAAGGACTGACCGACCGTCGTTCAAGAGAGATCCCAAAGACTCAAACTTTTTGCTAGCTTTGAAACATGGGCCGAAGGAAAGAGGAAGACCAAACAAAGTCGCAGTCAAAGCAAAGAAAAAGATGCCAAAAAAGATTCACTTTATCTTCTAGCTCGCTTAGCTTAGTGTAGGTTGCTTGCAAGACTTTCAATAGCTGGCTCGTCCGAACGGAATCACCGATCTAGATAGAAGGGTCGTTCACTCCCTATTCTTTGAGAGGTTGCTTGCGATGGTAGCATTATCTAGGCAATCAAGGCAGGTCAAATAGAGTCAGTCCTAGGGTGAAGATCATCGGATGGAAAAATGGATTGAGCTGGATAATCACTTGATGACCCAGTGGAGAATGGGAACAGAGAGTCGCTCTCATAAACGAATGAATGGGACTCCTGGTCCTGATCGAACCAGAGATTTCGACAACCAGGGGAATCGACAGAAAGAGATGGGTCGGATACTGGAATCTACCCAAAAGTCCTGTCTTTTTCAAGGCAGGGCTTCGACCCGTATCTGGACAACTCCTCGAACTGCTGGGTGCGGCATATTCATGGACTGGCAAAGCGAACTCTCAATTTGATTAGGAGAGCCTAGAGATCTCTCTATCTTTCCCCAAATTCCGACTAGCACGGTTCTTTTTCTAGACCAATTTGAATTCCATTTCATGCTAGATTTGTTGTTAAGTAGAGTAGTAAGTAGCTAGGTAGATTTCAGCGCATGGTGCTTTAAGAATCTCTAAAGAAATTAGAAGCGCCTATGATAGCGTATGATTATTCCTATTTGTGACCGACGGTTGCTTGCAAGAGGTGGCAATCGGCAGTGTTCCAAAGCGCCATAACGATGTGCGTTAGAGCGTTATGGTTGCCAATTAAGATATCTTTCTTCTCATGGAGAGTGTGACATTGCAAACTTCCTTTGGATAACATTCTGACAAGACTTGGATATATAAAGCCCTCAAGGTCTTGGTGTTGTAATCGACCAACAGTAAAAACCATGCAGTATTTTTTTCTGAAGAGTCAATGTGCTGATAAGGTATGACAGTACTTTTCCTTGGGTGTAGGACTTACACATGGTGTTAGCTTACAACAGGTATTTCAAAGATGGTGGAAACACCCTAAAAATGTATATCTAAAGCCCTTATATCAAGCATTGCCTTGTGTAGTTGTTTGGGAGCTATGGAAGAGGAGAAAGAAAAGAAGGTATGGTGGTAATATCTTCTTGAATAGGCTAATTTCTCAGGTTTCAGCAACTCTACATAATTTACTGGTGTATAGGTTTCCTAAGATGAAAAGATTGTCTTCTAATTGGCCTGAATTGGTTAGTGAGTTGGAGAGCTACATCCCCAGGCTGCATTATAGAAGAGTATATTGGGAATTACCTAGTGGAAAATGGCTTCAATGTAAGACAGATGGTGCATCAAGAGGTAATCCAGGTAAGAGTGGTGATGCTGTGGTGTTTAGATATGCTGCTGGTGATTTTTTGTGTGCTGCTACACGTTCAAACTAATATGTATTTAGAGATAATAACTATTCAGTTACTTTCTGAAATCTGTGTGCATAAAGGCTTTATAAATATGGTGATTGAGACTGATTCAAACATTGCTAGACTGATCATGATACAAGAGGTGTCTGTACCCTGGGCTGTTGATACAATAGTCAGGAAAATTATTACATTGTTGAGGGATAAATAAATTCGATTTTCTCATGTGTACAGGGAAGGAAATGCTGTGGCAGATAGCCTAGCTAATTATACCATTGATGAGGAGATTTCTGGCACTTTCGAGGAGTTTCACCAGATGCCTGCATTAGCTAGAAAGTTTATCAATGTTGATAAAGCTCAGATTCCTTCGTTTAGAGTCAAAATCCTCCATTTATGGATATGCCTCTCGACAGACTCTTTCATATGCAAAATCTTATTATCAGGGGGGATATGTTCTATCACCCCTAGAAATAAAACGAGTAATGGGGAGAGATCTAAAGGACTTTTTAAAGGGGTTAATACCTGAGCGGCTAGAATTTATTATTACGGGAGACGGTGGAGAAGATATAATTCATGTAATTATGCCCTCTAGCAAAGAGGATGCATTGGTCTTAATAGGGCTATCCATAACCCTACTTCGTCTTTATCGTAGTGAGATGCCGGAAGAAGGTTACCGAATAGATTGTCTGCTTCCTTCTTTTTATTCTTGTCTTCAACAAGAGGAAAGGGTAGATAGACTGTACAGGATTGACTTGGGAGAATCAATAAGACAAATTCCTTCCTCTATGATCAAATTGTGGGTAAAGCCTTTAGTTGGAGATGGATCAGTTTATAGACTAATTTTATCTTTTCTTAGCCTCACTATTTTTGAAGATTTGGGAGGTATCCGCATCTATACAAGCAGTGGCGGTTTAGGGATACCACCTGCGGGTGATATCACTCGGGTTTTACTCGATATAGCCTTAAAGAATCTTTTTGATAGTCAGTTTCCTAAAAGGTTTCCAGGTATAGAATTTCATAGATTTGTCTACGAGGTTTATATTTTCATAAGAAAGAATGAGAACGTTCTCTTTGATGATAAAGCAGGGTATGCCCTATTGGAAGAACTAGGTTTGAGGGGGAAGATAGAGTCTATTGGGCCAGATGATGATCCACTTCCTCCTTAGAACCCTTATTTGGACTAAGATGGTAAGGTAGGCATCGCGACTTCGTTGTCTCATTTTTTCTAGTTTAGGGAAAACTGGAATTTCCGCTATATCAACCTTCCAAATCAAAAGGAGATTCCGCTCCTTATCCAATTAGATATCCACAACTTTGCTGAGAGCTTTGCTTTTTCTTTAACGCTCGCTCTGCCCCCTATCCCTATAGTTTAAGTGCTAGTTCTCAGTTCTCTCTATGAGCTGATTTACCCCCTATCCCCTAGATAGTTGGTACACGTGGTTAGAAGCTCTATACCTCCCTGGCAGAGGCATTTCCCCATTTCTTCCACCCCTGGCCTTAACCGCTTGCTCCAACGGATCCATAGCAATAAAATTGGAAATCTTTCATGAAATAGAGTGTTTGAAGTCCTACTAAACTAAAGAAGCAGATGAAGCATCGGGTCTTAGAGAAGAATAAGATCACAGAGCACAGCAAACCGCTAAACCATGTGCGCGTGATTGCTCGTCTATCATGAGTTTGACTTGTGCTCTAAAGCTGTCCTTTTAAGGAAGACCAGAGTGAACCTTTATGACATTCTTGTGGATAAAACAGTTGGTGAAGCTTTTTCTTATGTTGTTTAAGACCCCTTATGGGGAAACTCTGGCAAGGTATATTATTTTTTTTTCCCAGTGGGTGCAGGCTTCATCGAAAGGCTCTCTGCCTCGTGGCATTATTGGGTTCGCTTGCAAACAACACTTCTCCTCTCGCCTATTCCTTTCCGTTAACTATTGAGATATATCACAATTTGCATTACCCTCCTAGAAAGGATTCCTTATTCTGACCGCAGCACCATATCTTGACCCTTTTCTCAAATTGGTCTATTTCGAGTTGGCCCATTCCCCTTCGATCGGTCATAAAAGGAGAAGAACTGAGAGAGTATGCTATGCATAGAACGACTTGCTGCTTGCTTTCTTTGATGACTCTTTTGTAATAGCTTGATGAGCTGAACCAACAAGAGATATTATGTTCTACCCTCTACTTCGAGCCCGGTCGAGAGTGAGCTTCCCGATAGTCTCTTCCTTTCTAGAAATAGAACTCTAACTATCAAACCCATCCTATCTCCTTACTCGAGATATCTGAGATAGTTCTGTAAACTAATAACTTCTAATAGACGAGCCCATTATCCTTATGTTCTGAACTTGCTTCTTGGTACAGGGGGAGGGGCAAAGAATTCGAGTTCTAGTTCTTCTTCTGCCTAATCTTTAGTACCGCTTTGAGATTAAATCTTTAGAACCATGTGCCTAAGAGGGAGAGGACCTTTATAGCCATAATTCTTCCCGCGATTCTACCTCCTTCTACAATAGTGATCTATCCCGTCAATCCTACCCGTGAGCTATCCATTCTAACCTGTCTTTGCCTAGCAAGATACGTCTAGTTCTCCTCCGCTTGCCTATCTCAGTAGAAAATTGGAACAGTCTCCAATTTCAAAGAAAAAGCTGAGGCGAGAGCTATATACCTTTTGGAATCGGAGCAATAACTGCTATAAAGTAAGGAGATGCGCAGGAACGATCCCTAAAGCAAAGACTCGAAATGCTCCATGACTAAGTATACCCATTCAGACTCGCTTTTGTTCAATTATAAAAAAATAAGCACTTTGATGAAGATTTATAGCATCATTCAAGTAAATACAGATTAAGATCATAGAAACATAAGCTTGTGATATAGCTACACCTAATTCCAGACCGGTTAATGCAAGAACTATAAATAAAGGACCAAGATCCCCTATGAAATATAAAAGATCATTCATACATAGCATAGTCCAAGTGAACCCACTTAAAATCTTTACTGAACTATGACCAGCCATCATATTAGCAAATAAACGTATTCCTGAGCTTAATGCTAGAAAACAATAAGGGATTAGCTCAAGGAGTACTCAAAAAGGTGCTAATGGCAGTGGGACTCCTGCAGGTAATAAGAACCTTAAAAAATGAAGCCCATTTTTTTTTGAAATCCCACTATAGTAATGCCAATAAAAATAAAAAATGAGAGACCCAAAGCAATGAGAAAATGACTTGTAACTGTGAATCTATAAGGTATCATACCCTAGGGATTATAAAATAACAAAAAATTAAAAGTGATCGAGATGCAGGGGGAAAAATTTTATTTAACATTTCCGAAAAGACCACCTATCTGTTCATTTACCGAGTTCAGCAAGAAATCATAAATAAGCTCTACCAAGGATTGCCAAGCATTTGGTACTGAGTTTCCTCCTCCCTTTTTAGTAACAAAATAAACCAAAAGTAGGACCAAACTGAGAGTTAGTAGCATAAACAAAGACGGATTTATGAATGAGAAACATAAGTTTCCTATTTTCATAGGAATCAATGGATTATTTCAAATTGTTCAAGTGGGCTGGAGACGAACTGGGCTAGATCTAGTGTGAAATAAGTGAATTTATCTAGTTGAGGCATTCTTGATTGATTGAGACAAAATGATTCCCTCAATACAGCTTAACTCCGTTAAGCCTGTACGAGTAGTGAAGAAGTATAGAGCACTTTAGTTAGTTGTTGACCAACAGAAAGCATGGGATGAAAAAAGGCAGAATTGAGAATCTCAAAAAAATCTCTTTCTTTCTTTTTTAGAATAGCGAACACAACTCTGGGGATCATCGTAAAGTGTCTTCTTCTTTGGCTATGTGTTCATGTATAAGGGAGGCATTTTGATGACGTCAGAGATCTTTCAGTCATTTTGCCTCGACTAACTCATTTCTTGGTTGATCGACTGGCAAACGGTCGAGGTGCAAAAGATCAATGAAAGGTCGATGATGTTTATAACCATTCTTCCTTTGCTTTTTCACAACTTTACAAGGTAGCCATAGGGGAACCATTGGCTGGATTGAATCCTTATTTTATTTTGGCATCCCCCTCCTTACGATTAAGGTAAGGACTTCGGGCATGGCCAGCTAAGGCTAAAATTCCATTAAAGAGAATTTCCACGTGCTAGACCCATCTTATCTATTTGATGTCTACACTAACCTTTTAGAGTGTGGATTTTATAGTTTCTATTGGGAGCAGGCTTTCGAATATATAAAACTCATTTATGGTTTTCAATAATTTGTTCCAAGTCAGCCATGTACTACTATCGGTCATACAATTATTTTTTAATTGTATTTCTTTTCTTCTATGCCCGTGGGCCACCTAATATTTTGGATCTTCCTGCTGATTCGGTTCCATAGATGTAGGTGGGATTTTCCAAACTATGTCACCAAAAAGACTCCTCATGACAGGAGAGAAAGAAATTAGGGGAATTTAGAACGGATTCCACTTTTCTATATGCTAATTCGAATCTGGCGGGTCGCTCTTTTCTTCGTATGGGGAGTCTCGTGAGCTCTTTATGGAAAACTTATTCTTATTATTCTCCTCCCTTTTTCCTATCCTATGGATCAAAAGCTATGATTAACTCAGCTCTGACCTAGACTATAGTTCCCCTAGGGAATGCACATTCTCTATCCTATCCAAAAAATAGGGACGCTTATTAATAGAAAATTCTTAAATAAAATCTCAAACTTTTTTACCGCGCACCAATGTACAGCTTCTCGTACTGATGTGGCAAAGTAAAAGTGTAATTAAGCAAGATTGACTACCCTTTCAGTAGTAGTAGTGTCTACTGCCTGTCAGAATGGCTACTGACATATTGGATGAGGTGGCTAACCCGTGGAATAGCTTTTGGGTTGGTAGAATCTAAATAACCCCAATGGTGACTCCAAGACTTATCCTACCTACTCAAGCGGCAATCAGTACACATTCAGTGATTTCGAATATCACTTACGACATTTCGAAATTAGGGTTTGGGGGTTCAAGTTGTATATTCATTGATATTAAGGAAGTAGAGGCAGATTAAATCTGTGCCATCAACTTGACTACATGGAACTATCAATGACGCGTTCAAAGGAATCCTTTCTATCCTGTGAGCTCGAATTGGAAGTTCAAGCCCTGCTCTTTCCCAGTCTCCCTTTATACACTGCCTGCTTTCTTCTCCTGATCCTCCTTCTGATACGGATCCAACTCTCTATTTTTATGAACCAGTTAAACTCTCCATCTATGTCTGCATCCGAGCAAGAAGAGAAGTCGAGTCCATCTTTTTCTCCACTCAACCTTAGCTCGCTAAGCCGTTGATTTCCATGGATCCTTAGAAACTTTGAGTCTTGATGGAAAACCTACCCTCGCGAGAGATTGAGATAAAAGAAAGGATGGTTTAGATGCGGGTAAGAGGGGAACGACATGGATGGCTAAGCTGCTCCACCAGGTCTTATTTCCAGTTGGGAGATGGTTTGTATGGATGGTTCGGCTAGCCGGTTCTGGAACCACGAGCTTTCTGAGAGAGTTTGAATTAGATTCATTGATTGAAAATGCGGATTTGGTTCACTGTTGGTCGATTGACCAGTGGTTTGGTTGTTCTTAAGGCTAAGGAATGGTCGATAAGGGAAAAGAGAAGAAGGGCTAAGGCCTAAAAATTCCACTGATTGATTCTTTGATCCCGTCCACAGGTTCAGTAGTAGGTGGTTCCCCTTGACCTAGCAATAAAACCTAGGATGTATCCTCAATCTTTCGAGGGGTACGGAGCGGTATCGGAGTAGAAAATAAGCTAATCCGTTACCAGTGACCCATCTAATTGATTCGATCCAGTGCAGAAAGAAGCGAGTGAGCGGCAAATGATCAAATATCGGACCTGGCGAATATTTGTCTCTCAATCCCGAGATTCCAATCCAAATTATGCATTTCTTGACTGCACTAGATTTCTTGATTCACTGGGAAAGAGTAGAGAGTCAAGGTTCATTGGCAAGTACTTCCTTTCTATTAGTGCCACCAAAAAGGATGAAAAGAGATAAGATGCTGGTGGTTAGCCTGCCCTGGACTCATAATTGATAGTTTCTGATGAATGGAGATGGCTTCGAGCCTTCACTGAATGATGGGAATACCAATTGAGACTAGGAGAGGTGGCCTCATATCCCGTCCCTGGTTTCGGCTCTCCGAAAACAGAGTATACGGGGGCGGCAGATGGATTTAAAGTTGAGGGAAACCTAAAGGACAAAAGAAAGAGATTTATTTTGAGATACGGATTACTGCTTCTGAGCTTCGATGATCGGGAGGGCTTGATAGCTTCTATCCAGCGAAGGGCAGGAGAGGAAGAAATAAATGAAGAACTGGTGCCCCTTCGGATGGGAGTTGATGGCGGCCTTCAATGGTTCCCAAAATGGGCAGTTCCCTTCTCTTGGCAATCGCAGATGGGCTTTCATACTCTTTCTCTATATAAGATCCATAGTTTGAACAAGACAGTTGCACTGGGATACTCAGAAAGAAGTAAAGCGCATCCACAGCTACCGAAGAAAGAATAAGAGAATCTATACTATTTTTTGCAATTTTTGAAAGAGCCACATCAAGAATAAGAGCTGGTACCGCATGTGCCGTAGGACGGGCAGGAATGGGATATATATTTAAAACAACAATAGCAAGGAGATTCACCAACAGAAGAGGGCGGGACCACCGCGCTATTAGTGTCTTCTATATAAGAAGAGAGTCGAGTTTGATAAGTGTCGACTGAGGTTGCATAGAGCAAGCAAGGCGAGTTGCTTGCAATGGTTGCTTGCGTGCGAGGCAAGGTAGCACAAGCAAGGCAACGGTATAAGCAAGGTAGCTTGCAAGTCCCACCTCGAGCAACAGGTTACCTAAAAACAAATCATATTAGAGTCCTTGGTTCATTGTTCAATTGTTGAGATCGAATCTGATGGTAGCCGAAGGCTACTACAATGATTTGTAAGCTCAGGTTATCGGCAGAAAATGTAGTGCAAGCGGAATTCTCGCCAGACGATGTCATGCAGCCCAGATGAGTAGAGACAAGTGTCTAGAAAATCTGAGTGAGCGACAGGTGAGAAAGCGCAACGCCAACCGAAGAAAGAAGACCAGTTGAATTCAATTTCAATCATGAGGAGATGGGCAAGTCAAGCCTGCTGGTAGCCAGTATTCGAACTAGGGGAAGAAGTCATCAAGTTGCTTTCAGTCGTCCTTCTTCTTATGTACAAGGCACTAAACTAGTGATGTTAAGCATTTGCCCTTGAGTGAAGTTGAACTCAGTTGATTCTCAGATAAATCCCACATGAAGCAAAAGTCTATGCACCACTACATGAAAGATCTGACTGTCTAGTCAGAAAGAGTCTTTCTAGATTTAAGAGTGTTTCATCAAACTAGAAAGATTTGAATCTCAGATAGATGGACACGTAAGTAGTGGATCTCACGTCCTATCCTTAAGTCTTCTTAGTGATTGTCTGCTCTCAATGAATCAATGCACGGTGAAACTCTGAGTTGAAAATGACTAAGCTTTTTGCCTTGACCTTGAAACTAGTCTGAGCCTTTCCCAGGGCACCTTGCCTTCTTTCCTTGGCTTGGCGGGACACAAAAATGATTCTTTGCTATCTAAAAGGAGTTTCAATTTCGCAGAACCTATAGGAGCAATAGACGGAGTGGAGTGGAGTATGGCTATTAGTCTGGCGCAGTATCCTCACTGTTGTTGTTACAGAATCAACTCTGAACGCTATTCATGGTTAGCTGTAAGAAAAAATAGCGATTGTTGAAGAAGTTTGCTCTTTCGATAACTCTTATTGCTCTAAATAAGCTCTCAACCTTTAGGAGTGCAGGTACGACTAGCTTACTCCAACCTTCTTGTGTGACCACATGTTGGAGAAAAGAGTTCCACATCTTACTTTAACGGCAATGTCAAGATCTCAGTCTATCTCTTTCTCATATCTGACACTCTCTTCTATAGACCGCTAAGTCGCATCCAACTTCTTGTACTCTAAGAATGAAGGTTGCAAACTACCTTAACAAGCGACCACTGGACTTGTGAAAGAGAGCTCTTCTTCGCATCGAGAATCGACTATTTACCCTCTCTTCTTGCATTTGTGCATTTCGGGCCTTGGGCAAGCTCCCGACATTCCTGGATCAAGCCCCTCTTTGCCGCTGTCCAATCCAATGTCTACTTCATCAAATTCCCTGTCTACTGAAAATGGATGAACCTATCCACAGGGATTTTGAGCATCACTTCTTTTTTTTCCCCAACGACAAAGGAACTTACGGGCGGGGCATTTTCGGGGACTATCTTGCTTCCCATTACTAAATAGGGCAATTCCTCGCACATAATTAAGGGAGCCGTTGGAAGGTGACTAAAACACCAGAAACGGGGACTACCCGAGCTAATGATAGAGGCAAGAACACTTTCCGGCCAAGTCCCATTAATTGATCATAACGATATCGTGGAAATGCTGCACGGACCCATATATATAGGAACAGAAAAAGAATTACCTTTATACTAAAACAGATCGATTCTGGGATCTTCTTGGAAATGGGAAGATCTAGGATAGGCGGGCAACCTCCTGGGGAGAGCGATGTGCATAGACCAGGTGAGTAGGGATGCAGCTCTGTGGACCGCTCGTCGGGCCTGATAGGTGGTGGTATCACACCCTTATCAAAGGAACTATACGTGACACTCTCGCATTATAAGACTCCATTCCGGAAGTAGGACCTTCCCTTTTCTTTGACCAACGGGCCCTCAAACCTTTATGATTTCATGTCGAACCTGGTCTCCATCTTTGAACTTTACGTTCGATGAGACCCCAGGTCTCGCTATTTCCGTTTTATAGGTCACGCCTTAACCTTGTTAGGAAGCAGAGTTGGCTAGCTTTCGGCATATCTTTTACGTCACCGGCCACATAGTCCGCAGCGTCTTTCACTGCATCTCATTTGTCGGGGCTGAATCTCTTTTCTTGAGCGATCGCCTTCGCTCGTTGGCAGAATGCCTTGATACATGCGTCTAGTTTGTTGGGGTGACACTTTGCTTCTTTATACTCTTAGGAGGCGAGAAACTCCCGTCCCCTTCTCTTTCCTTACTCTTCCAAGAATGGTTCAGGGGGAGCCGGTTCCGCCTCCGACTGAGGAGGGAAATTTCCATCGATAGACGGTAGCTTCGATAAGCTGGGACGTGAAAGTTAAAACCCTAAACTTAAAACCCTACCCTTCTTTGCTACTCACTATCTAAGGAGCAAATCCAAAGTCGGTTCTCAAGGCCCAGAAGCTCGGGGATTGAATACCCCTATGTTTCAAGTGACTGGCTTGGCTGGTGCTGCGTTCACCCACTTGCACACGTCCTTGCAAGCACAAAATCCTTAGTTCTCCCGCTACTACATGGGCCGGTGTACTCTTATCGCTAACCCTGAGAGAGGCTATACTCTAAGAGCCAACCGACTCATTATCCCTGGATGCAAGGATTAAGAAATAGCAATGTATCAGGGGCTGAGCGTACCTTCCGCTCAGGAATAAGAAATTGAGCTATTTAGTGTTGGTTCCGCTTTCCTTTTTCTAGCTCTTCTTTGGGTTCCCTATCGGTGCGTGTATGCCTTCGTTAAAGAAAGAAGGGGAATCACAAGAAATTTTTATACACCTAGGCCTAATTCCATTGATGAATCATTCGAGAATGAATTTAGCGAGACTAATCTAATCTTATTCAACCTTAGATGGGAATTAGGGCGAAGCATGGGGCGGTCTCTGGCTTCTTAACACGCGGCACACCAACTTGAAGTTTGATTTGAAAATCTCTCTCAACCTTCATTTCTCGCGCCCTTCTCGTTGTTTTGACTTGCTCTTAGGCTACTGTATCCATATCAAGGTGACAGGATTTGAACCTATGACCCTCTGTACCCAAAACAGATGCGCTGACCAGACTGCGCTACACCTTATCTCACCACCCCAAAGCATATAGATCCACCCAATCGATGAACACTCAAATCAAAATCGCCCATCCTTTTGGGCACAGGGATGCGTGAACCAATCCGAGTAATCAACCATTTTTTTTGAATCTGCCTCAAGCCCCAACCCTACTGCCAAAAAGACGTCCATATAGTGCAGGAGCACTCACATTTATTTGCTTACTCTTTCACTTTCATTTCGAAATCCGCCTAGCTCCCAACTACAGTTTAGACCTTTCGCCTGGTTAGAAGTGGATTCGAACCACTGACACAATGATTTTCAGTCTTTTGCTCTAATCGGCTTAGCTACCTGAACCACTTTTCTAAAGTCTGTTTTCTTCATCGAATAGCGCCCTACCTTACCACTTGACTAGTAAGGGAAAAGCCCTTTACTAAACTAAGAAAATAGAATAGATAGGATTTTTTTGCTTCTTCGTCAAGCTTTCGAGCAGCTCTTTCAACTGCCGCCTAATCCCCCAACATGATCGACGAACCAAGAGCCGTGCAGGAACTGCCGGAGGGAGCTTGCTTATAGAAAGAAGATAGGCAAAAAAACAAGGTGCAACGAGCTCTCCGCTCTGTCTCACTAAGAAGTGCTATTCTGTCCTCCAGGGGACTGGACTCAACCAAGAGGTTCTTTCTCTCACGTAATTTCGCCCGCCCCTTTCATTTCTTACCGAAGAAAATGAAATTCGAACCCATGATACAATGTTCTTGTATGTCAATTTAGCAAACCAATGCCTTAAGCCACTCAGCCATACCTCCAAGTTGTTGATCAGAATGGAATTGGATGTGCCGGGTTTGGTTGCGTGCCCGAAGGAAGGGCTATCTGATCCGATCAACTACGTAAGCCGTAGCGCGCTAGCGCGCGTACTCTTCCTGTATGAGCGAGACTCCATCCAAATCTGCCACTTCTTGGGTGACCCCTTCTTTTCTATGAACACCCCACCGCTGAATGATTCACTTTTAAGTTCTTGCCTCCGACCCGGGAGAACACAGGGTCAAGCCAAGCCCTGACCCGCCTAAATGGAATTCATATCTCCTTCATTTGGTCAAGAAGGGAGGGGAACTGGACTCTTCCTCTTCTATTACATTTACATTACATTATGGAGAAGTCCATTCTCGTCATAATCGATCCACGTCCTAGCGTAGTGCCCGGCTTGCTTAGCAACCAAAGCTAGCTTACTAAGGTAGTTTACTTTTTCATTTTGAAAAAAAAAGGTGAAGGCATTTTTCCTTGATTGCATGAGCTAGACATCAAGACAGCAAACCCCCCTTACTCACCTCAACATCTATAAAAAAAGCTCTTTCTCCTTTTCATTTCATAATAATAAGGTAAGCATCAAGCTCTCGATCCAGAGCTACTGCTTCAAGAATCAACTGAGCTCAGGAAGTCAGGTTAAGACATCGACTTTGACAGGGGAGATGAAAAAGAATTCCTGTCTTTAGAAGTAAATCCCACTAAACGTCACTTGTACGCTTGACATGAAAAGTAGAGGCAAGTGGATTCAAAGGCCGAGCCTTAATCCTACTAAAAAGCTCTGTTCTGTGCTCCTTACGCCCTTATGAATTTAGTTGAAGTATAGGTCATCGATTCAATCTATCTTGATGGGATTTTTCTAGTAGGCAGTGAGAAGATTAGTAGTATCAACAAGAGGCTACATCAATAGCTGCAAATTTCGGGTAGGGTAGGCTTGGAGTCAGAAGTCCTATTCTCCCCAACAAAATAAGCACTTTTGCAAAGTTCACCTTCCCGCGGTCAAAACAAGACTTACGGATAACAATCAGACCTTACCAGGGACAGGGACCAGTCTATAGAGCCTAATTAAAAGAATTTGGGCTTGCTTTTTCAATTCACATCCATGAGTGAGGATTCCTCTATCTCTTGGTCGCTTCGATCGGACTCTAACAGCTTAGGGAAGAATGATGGGTCACTAACAAGGCCCCTAAATGACCGCTCAGAAGGCCTACCTATTTTTTTCCCAATCTGTCACTTGCTCGTCCCTCTCTCATGGAAATGGTCTCTCATCTCCAACCAGTCAAGTGGCCCTTGGGCCACCTTTATTTCTATTAGTTCTTACATAACCAATTTTCAGGAAGTAAACAAAGTCTTTTCTTCAGAAATCCACTCCTGAAGTCACGTCTTTTAGTACTGGGACTGAAGTAAAGTACTTTCGAGTTGCTCTTTGCCTAAAGCCCTCCTTCCAACTTAGTTAGAAAGACCAACTCTAAATAGCTTTAGCATTTATTGAGTTGAAAAGGTATTTATAGATTTTAGAACTCAGGGGAAGGTTTGGAACCCTAGTAGCAGAATGGAATCAGTTTACCGAGCTGACTTCCATGCCAACATGAGTAGTTTAACTCATCACTACCTTGTAAGAGCGTTGAAAATTGTTTTTGCTTTTTTTGCTAAAAAATTTGGAAAAAGTATTCAAAGAGCCTTTGCATAGTTTACGAATTCTGCTTAGCTTAGTAGGGACCTAAACACAGGAATTTCTTTTCTCAGAGTCAGACCACACCTTATGACGAAAGGGGAAGAAAGGACGGATCACCTGTCGATCTGTGATCAAAGAAAACTATACCTGAAGAATGGGATCCAGATTGACAAGCACAATAGGTTAGGCTTGGCTATTAATCTACGCTCATTGATGAGACGGCGACATAAAGAAGAAAGTATACCCTTTGTCACCCCCCTTGTCACAACAAAGTAAAGAAGAGATACACACTTTGGAATTGGTGGGATTTAGGATGGAATTGAATAGCGAATGCACTTATGGTTAAGACAGGTCCTGCATCTCCTACCTAATACAATTGATCGACCCATCATTTTTTTCCTTCAATAATGCCTTTGCTTCACTTTGACGACGCTATTTTACCAAGGAAAGACTACCTTTTTTTGAATGGAAGAAAACGAAGGGGTGAATGAGCCCTGCGGTAATGAGCCGTAAGAAAGATAAGTAGAGCATTTCTTTCACCGGCCTTTATAGGAGTAGGGGAGAGTGGTGAGATAGATAGACATCCAATCCTGCAGCAGCTAGTTGCTCGGCCTTAGTCTTGGGCTGATCTCAGACTTCAATCAACCCCTTCATACTTTGATCCAATCAATCGATCGATCAAGAGACTAATCTCTTTTGTTTGGTCCGGTAGCTAAAAGAAAGTCCTCGCTTTCTCTTGAACAAGGGAAGGGCGTAGCGTTAAACCTGCCTCGTCTTTCAGAGGTTTGGAACCCTTCTTTTGAGCACCAATTGGAAATCCAATATGACTTCTAAAATAGAAATGAGCACAGGTGAGAGGACCCTACTTTCCCATATCCCTCTCCCCACGAGCAGAATACCATAGATGCACAACACGTGGGCCTTGTCTAACGAACGATGACTTTTGATTCTTCACTTTAAGGAGTAGATTCGTTGCGTAACCCTACCTATATAAAAGAAAAAAAATCAATCACTAGTTCCCGAGCAATTCTACCTTCTTTCTATTATCTAACGCTCATGCGTCCCCTTTCTCCCACTCTTTTAAAGCTTTCAATAAAGCCTTCAACACTGTGGAAGCAGCAATCGGTCTGTTGGAAAGTTCCTGCATAAGTTGTCGGATCCTAAAAAAAAACTTTTCTGGGGACGCGCTGTTCAAGTCAAGTTTCCTTATTGTGCCTTCCAAGACATCCCTTCTAACTTCCCTATTTCCAAAGGAAGAAAGAAAGGTCGAAAGCTCTCTTTTGAGAGCCTCTTTTGTTGGGCTCGGCGGCCCCAATTGTAAGGCTAGATCCAGATCCCCCATAGCCTGTTCAGTATGAGGAATGGCTGGTGGAGCATCAGGATTTCCTTGATCCATTCTTAAGATCTCAGCCCCCCTACCAACTCGTTCCCGGTGATATTAGGCACTCCCCCATTTGGGCTGGAAATAATATAACTGTCCATAAAACAAATCATTGCTGTGTTTTTGGTCTCATTGAATAAAATGCAAACGAAATGACTTACTAGCCACAGTATTTCCCCGACACAACCTACATTCACAAATGATAGTTGTTTAGAAATTTCTCCAAAATTGTGACTCAAGTGTAATGATACGTATTATGTAAGGTTTTGGGATTCTTATTGTTTCTATTATATAATAATTGGAATCATAGAGAAAAAAAAATGATAAAACAGAAAGGACAAAGGAAAAGGAATCGAATCTCACTCATTTTCAGGTAAGATTTACTTAGCTCGCTCCTTGCTCGCGGAGCGGCATACCAATAAAAAGATAAGCCTTATCGGATTGGAATCGATGACTTAAGCTTCTTTCTTAAGGGCCTTTAAAGACTGGCCATTATCGAACTCTTCTAATTTATGATTTTTTTTCACCGATCTTGGATCGAGAAAAGCAGGCTTGACAGGCACGAGTCTTCATTTATAGGACTTTGTGGGATGGGCCCGTGCATGTAGGCTTGGGTCTTCATAACGTACGTTATTTGATGACTCAGTGCATGGATTTCATGAGTCCATTGGCATAGGCTTAGGCCTATTTTGTAAGTGGGTAGTCTTTGGCAGGCTTAGAGATTCAATTAAGGGGAGCACTCTAATAAATTGACTATTGGTGGCATCAGAGAGAGAAGCTGAGTCGGGATGAGGGAATTTTTTCTATGCTTTTCTCAGATAATGCGGGTGCGAGAGTGAAGCTATCACCTGGTTTAACCAACCGTCCGTCCTGGTGCCTTGCTACTGATTTGACCACTTCTCATCATTAATCTAGGTTCACCTTGGCCCTCTCCCCAGAGTTCTTATGAAGACTCTGGTGGTGCATGTGTATGATAGGGCCCCCCATAAGCACCAAAGATCGGTGATGTTGTCATGATAAGTGTGGGAAGTCGATAGTGTACTCGATGATTGAAGGACCTATCGACTTGCATTAACTTCCTATGGATAGTAGGGGGAACTTTAATTTAATTGCAGATCCATTAGAAAAAACTTTGGGGTCGGCCTCCTGACTTCAATGCCTTTATTGAAGTGATGAGCTTTGAAGATATGATTTTCTCATTTAGATTATTTGATTGGGCTTTCAATGACAATAAATTGACTTGGAGCAATAATCAAACCGGTTAACATTGTATCTGGGCCAGACTAGATAGAATCCTTTTTGAATAGGGACTGCCCACTTCTATATAAAAGCTATTTTGCTTCCACCAGAGTCAACCATTTTCTATCAGTATCCTCTGATCACTCTCCTCTAGTAATCTCCTTATAAGATTATAATACTCACAGGCCTGGGGTCTTTCGTTTCCAAAGAATATGGATTCAGCATTCTTATTTTCACATTGATCTCAACCATGCTTGGGAAATCCTTTTCAAGTCTTCTCCAGGAAGATTGACTCAACAAATAAAGCACTGAATTGGCGAACTATTTCAGAATATAGAAATGCTGAAAACGAAGAAGGAAAATTTGCTCTTGAACAGAGTTGGTCTGCTGATAAGAAAATGGAGTTAGATTCGGCCAAGAGTAACCTTGAAAAACTTCTACTTTACGAACAAAGATAGAGAATAAGCACCTTAAACTAAATTCAGAACTTGTCTCTATGGCAGGAAGCTCTTAATTTATTTCATATATTACTTTCTTCTCAAGGTTCAGTACTTAAAGATGAGATCCTTGAGACCATCCCCTCTCTAGTCACAGAGGAAGATAATAAGATGCTAACAGCCCTCTTAATATGGAAGAAGTTTAAAAGGCAATTTTTAGCATGTCGACGCGCACTAACCCAAAAAAAGGTCTCCCTTATTCTTTAAAGCCATCAGGCTTTCCAGATTCTTTTTATATACAAAATATTGTTAGTATTTCAAAAGACATTATTTAGAGTTGTAAAACTCCAAAGGGATAGAGGTTTTCCCCTCTCTCCCATAGGATATTCTGAGCACAAAATAATGTTAAAACGACAATCATTATTGAGTGGTTAAAATATTCTATAGGTGTCAAATAGAGCGTTAATGGGGTTGAAAAGGTTAAAACCTTTAATATCCCATTACTATCTCTGATTAAGCTGTGGCAGTCCCTGATGAGGTCATAAGTCACGTCTCAATTCCTGGTTGGAACCTAGGCGCCCCCCCGGACTGAGTCGTGATGTCCGATAAAGTGAGTGGAATGAGCCTCGGAGGTTTGGTCTGATTGTTAAATCAGTCAGATATCCATCCGGTGCCATTCCTGGTGGGATCTATTAGAACAGATCAACGATAGGTCCGTTAACCATATTTCCTTTTGATGGTCTGGACTGTCCTTTGTTCCAACCATGGGATCCTCTTAAAAGATTCTACTGTGTGAATTCTTCCTAATTATTCAGATGGTACCAGTTTCGTGTAGCATAAAATAGAAGATGGTGCTTTGATAATGAAATGTTATCAAGGGGACGTCTCGTGGAGAGCCCCGATTGAATGTTAACAAGAATGAGTGTTGCTATGATATAGTTAGAATAATGTATTCTCCTAATAATTCAAATGGTACCAGTTTCGTTTAGTATAACACGGAATATGGTGCTCTGATAGTAAGTGATCAGGAGGGTATTTCAAAAAAAAGCCTCGATTGAATGTTAATAGATATGTTTTTCTCTCAGTTTTATGCGACAGCGCAATTAGAGTCTAAGTTGAAACTTAGATTTTAATCTACGCATCATAAGGGTAACCTTGTGTGAGGGCATAATGGAAAAGGAAACTTTCTTTGTGTCCAATGGCTGAAGGGTCTATCTTTGTCATAATAAAAGTCAATTTTCGAACAAAAGGATAGATGGATCCTTGAAGAAAGACTAGAGAAATCTGTTGAGTATTACAGTTGTGCGGTATCTATGTTTCGCGGAGGCCTATCAGGAAAAATTTAGGGGAAATAACCTTCTTCTAAATATGGAATAAAGAAATAAGAATATTGTTGGGATTTCAAAAACTTCGAGCTGACCTTATTTCTTCGCTGAAGGTGCGATCCCCCGTTCCATCAATGCTACTTTCCTTGCTTTGATTCCTAATATTTTAATCTAGGACTACCTCTATTTAAATCTGAAAAAGAAAATTTCTCATCTTCTGGATAGAGTATAAAATAAAGTGGTAGGAGATGAAAGCATTGTTATCCAGTGGATTTTGCAAACATGTTCTTTTCTCGATGCCTGTACACCTTTTTGCAGGGATTCTAGTTTCAAAGGGAGTTCTTGACCAGTTGGAAAAAATGTTAGCAAACTTTTGGTGAGGCAGTGATGAAGACAAAAGAAAGCTTCACTGGATATTTTTTGATACTATGTGCCTACCTATTCAGGAAGGGGCTTTGGGTCCTCCTACTACAAGACATTTTCAAGAGCTTTCAAAAGCTTTTCGTATGAAGTTTACCTGGTCAATAAGAGGGGGGTAGAATATCAGAGAGCCAGGGGTGGAACCAGAAATCAGTGCTAGCTCTATTTCCAATCCACCATTTTGGGCCCTTAAGTATTGGTGGGGTTGCCTGAAAATAGAACTGATTTCACTCTAAGTCCTGACAACCAAGTTTGGAAGCAGCAAACCATAGGGCCTTTCAGATAGTTTCTTTTGAAAAAGCAGTCCAAAGTATGACTCCCTCTTATTGACCCGGCCAACTCCTTTACTAGTTATTTCTTTAAAATCATAGATGTGCTTGACGCACATGGAAACTGCTTTTTCAATGATATCGAAGCATTTTTGCCTCACAGAGTGGTTTATGATATCAGGAATAGTGGTATATTCACATATCATCAGGAGGACAGGGGTATATGGAAAAAGAATCGTAGTGAGTCATTTATTCTCAAAGCTGGTTAGTAATCGATAAGAAATCGAACGGGCATTCAAGCTTGGACTCAATTTGTCTGGGATAAAGCCATTCCTACAATAATTAGCATTTTTGCATGGAAGCTCTTATTTTACTTTGTATGCGGGGATTTCAGAATTAGTTAAGGGGATAAATTTAGACGAAAGGTATAAGATTAGCTAGCAAATACTTGTGCTGTTTGGAGCATGATAAATAAAGTATTGATCGCCTCTTCATCAAGAGTGAGCTTGCTATGGAGGTTTGGAACCATTTTGATTGCCTTTTCAATATAAGATCCTTCCAAACGGATTCCATTCAGTCCTGACGGTTTAACGGATCTAATAGGAAATCCTAAGTAGGCTACGTCACGTCTATGCTTACTATTTTTTCAGTTTGGGAACTCTGGAAGGAAGGCAATAGCAGTAAATTAGAAAACCTAATATCTCAATCGGCTGCTATTATTCCAAAAATTACGGACTGGCTGAAAGACTGTTCTCAGCTTCTTGACATCAGATCATCTTGGACGTTTACTGATTCTATTCTTATGGATGCGCTCTACATTCATCAAGCTCATAAACTCGCAATTGACTCCAAAATCATTGTTGATTGCTTCAACAAAAATAAAGAAGCCCCTAAAATTACCCATACCTAGACTCATGGTGGAGTTTCATTTCATCCAAATTATCGGCTGGCCCTTTCAAAATCGTCTATACATTTAGAGAAAACAATAAAGTGCCAGACTCTTTAGCAAACTTCGACTGCTATTCTCGGTTTGACTATAGGTTTTCCTCTACAGCTGATCTTCCTCAACAAATTCAGGTTTTTTCTCTCAAAAAAGTGGGCTTATTGAATATCATATTGGTTTGGCTTTGTTCACATTCAGTAGCAGCTTGCTGTTGTCCTTTTAGGACAGGAACTCCTGCAATAGGCAGCTAGCCTTAAGTCCTTTCAGTCAAGTGAGCTAATTTTTTTCGTGCTTCTTAAGTTGACGTTGACCTGTATATAAGTCAGATGTTGGAAAGGTAAGGCCCCATAATATAAGCACTCTTTCAGTCAAGTAATGCCTTTAGAGCCTATAGTATAGCTGAGTAGCTAAGAGCTTCTGGGAATTGAAAAATGTAGGAATCGACTTGTTTTGCGTTAATGGGGATTTGAGGGACGTCTTCTCTTTCCCTTATCAAGCAAGTCACACCTCTAATCGCCCTTGATGCCATCTTGATAACTGGACTGAATGTCTCATCATAGTCTATACCCTATTGCTGGTTGTAGCCTTTGGCTACCACGCGAGCCTTGTAGCGATCAATAGTCCCATCAGACTTTCACTTTCTCTTGTATAAACCACTTGCGAGCCGATACACAAATTTTGAAATCCAAATTTCGCAGGAAAATGGGAGAAAGCTTTTGACAAAATAAAGGAATACCTCTATTCTAGTGCCTACAATGCCAGGAAGCCTTTATTACTATACCTATCAGTCACTGAAACCACTATGGGGTCTATGTTGGCTTAATACAATGAAGATAGATGGAAGTAAAGGGCCATCTACTACCAATGTAAGAAAATGACTGACTACAAGACCAGGTATACCAATTTGGAGAAAACCTGCTTGGCGGGTAAGGCAGAAATTGAGGCATTACATGCTGTCTTACCCAGTACATTTAATAGCTTCCATAGACCTAAAAAAAGTATTTGTTCGAGAAACTCGCCTTAACGTAACGAGAAGGACCGCAAGATGGTTACTGCTTTTGTCTGAATTCGACATCATGTATGTAACCAAAAAGGAAGGTCGATAGCAGAACACCTTGCACCCTATCAAATCAAGGAGGAACATGAGTTTAAGAATTGCTTCCCAAACGAGGAAATAGCTGTCACAGAAGAGGTGGCCCTTGGGCCGCTTGACTGGTTGGAAAGGGGTTCGACTCAATATTCTTATGTGTATCCTTTGGCCACCAATCTAGCCTTCAACCCCTCAACTGCTCCATCAAATTTTTGTTGACTTTATAGACCCACTTGTAGCCAATGGCTTCTTTCCCTAGAGGAAGAGAGACTCAATCCCAAGTAGCAAACCATTCTAGTGCTACGATCTCTTTCTGTATAGAGCTGCCAGCAGGGTTGAGATATGGCCTCTGCAAAGGTATCAGGTTAAAAACGATGGATGAAATTACAAAAAATACTTGTAGGAAGTAGATAGAGACTTAGTTGATACAAACCTATGAATAGGAAAATAAAGACGGGTGGATCTACGTACCCTGAGAATAGAAGCTAGAGAACCTAAGTCTAAAGAAGAGTCTTGGTTCAAAGTATAGGGAGAGAGGGAGACCACTGAATCAGTTGGCTCAGCTCTGAAAACTAAGTGACGAGAATCTGTCTTCACAAACCTACGAAACTTCCCCTTAAGCTGATTATTCTGGTCACCCGGATCTTGCTGACTCTATTGAATCAGAGAATTTTGATGCTGTCTCACATAAACTCCTCAATAGTTCCACCCCTCCCCTCTAAGGGGAGACAAGGGAACATAATGTCCCACCATCATGGGGAATCTCAAAGCCCCAAGCTTCGTAGTAAGTTCGAAAAAAGTGGCATATCGAGAAAGGTGGAATCGTCATGTAGAAGGATCATTAACACTTGTACCCTTTTTGAGAGAGGGTTACCCCAACCTCACTCAAGAAAACACATAGAGTGAGATGTAGGGCTCAGTTTGTCTTGTGCAGGATATGGAATTTTCACAAAGCACGTGCATCCGAATAGTCATCAGTTTGAAAGGGAGTAAAACGCCCAAAGATAACGTGTAGAGGAGATCGCTCATCAATAATAGGAGCCATCGTCTTCTTACTCAGATAAGCGGACATCATTAAATTGGCTTTACTAGGGATCCTATAATAGGGAACTTTCATTCCCAGTAGAAATCCTCGAGCAACTTTACTAATACTAATAAATAAGGGGAAGGCCCAATATTTTCTATTAGTATAAGGAAGGCGCTAGCTAGCGCCCAACCTATACAAGGGCTTTCCACCTCCATTTGGTCGTGCTGCTATGATGTAACGTGCAGTCGTCCCAAGGAAGCAGGATGTATGGTATAGGGACCCCTATTTTATCTCCCTTAAAGTCCTTTATGGATTTCGAGTTGGGAATAGAGTTGTGGCTTATTCGGTGCTATATCACAATTTATTCTCAGGCATAGCTGTTCATGAAAGGTGGCATGGGACATCTGTCAGCAGCGAGAGTCTTATATCCGAGTGAGAGGCTAGACCAATTCCATTCATCCTGGCCTGATCCAAACAGATCTTGTTGAATGAATTGATCCATTATTTTATGCCCTACTTCTTTGTCAATTTATTCCTACTTGGACCCGCCGTACTTCCTTTGACTACTCCTGAGATATAGTAGAAAGTTTTTTTTATGGTGGAGAGTGGGGAGTGAAAAGACCAATGCAGCAGAGAAGGACTGGATGAACCGGAATCCACTTATTAAGACAGACGATCGAGAAAGAAAGGCTCCGCGTTCAAACATTGGTTGATCTTTGCTTAGCATGCTAGCCGCTGCTTCATTTCGTATAGTGATAACGCTTTCTCTTTCTTAGCGCTCTGCCCCCTTGTATAGTAAGGGATACTTTGGTTGCGCGGATTTCTCTTATAGGGTGACTTGAATCAGCTTCACCTACTTGACTCAGCGGTTAGAGTATCGCTTTCATACGGCGAGAGTCATTGGTTCAAATCCAATAGTAGGTAAAACCGATCGAAACCCCTGCTTTTGCCAGCATGACAGCAAGCACGGACTGGCAGCAAGGAGTCAATTGAATGATCAAAGCATCGGTTGCTTCCACCTGTGGCCTTCTTCGACTGCCTTGACACCTTAATATCAAGGAACCCCCTATTCCACAAGTAGGTGGACACCCGGAGGGTCAGAAACACCAACGGGAAACCTTTTACCGCGCCACACGATTCTTTTGCGAAGCACTCTTTCCACTCCTGCCCCCGCAAGCAAAGAGGTTTCAAGATAGCAGGCGACCAAAAAGCTCCGAGCAAATCTTCTAGAGAGCGTACCCTTAGTTTCTACTCTTTCTCTATTCTAAAACGAAAAATCAACAAAAGAAAAAGGAAGTGGACTTGACCTATTGAATCATGACGATATCCGCTATTCTGATAGTAAAATTCGATAGAGATGAAATTGGAGCAGTTGATTTTTTTTTATTTCATTTTGTTGTTTTGGACTGCACAAGAATTTGTCGATATTTTCGATTAAATCTTCTTGTTACTAGATTTTCTATAGGAAAAATTATAGGAATAAATTGTTATTCCTTTCCTCTACAGATAAACCTTTCTTCCAAGTCACACCATAAGAGCCATTTATTATCTTTCTTTGATTCTAGATCAAAGATTAATTTCTATCTAGATTATATATCTATATTAAGTAGATTGTAGATTTCGATGTATATCTATCAGATCGTGGCTTCATGTAACAAATATTTCAATATCGTTGCATCCGGTATTTTTGTTTTGTACCAACAGTGTGATGAAGAATAGATCCGAGAAAGAGACTTTCATTTCC
>NC_061121.1:4467695-4483149 GCF_002878395.1 Capsicum annuum
ATTAATTTCTATCTAGATTATATATCTATATTAAGTAGATTGTAGATTTCGATGTATATCTATCAGATCGTGGCTTCATGTAACAAATATTTCAATATCGTTGCATCCGGTATTTTTGTTTTGTTCCAACAGTGTGATGAAGAATAGATCCAAGAAAGAGACTTTCATTTCCAGTCTCCTAGTTATTTTATTTATTTTATTTCATTTTAGATTTGCTAAAAGGAAAAATAGTAGATTATCTTTTTTTCTAACAGACAAAAAAATCTAAAAATAAATATTTGCTCGAACTTTATTTTTTCTTTCGATCCGTGGAAAGATATACTCTGGGATTTTAGATTTATTTATATAAAGTATGAAGGAAAGGGACCCTTTGGTCCTTGAAGAGTTCTTTCAAAACAAGGGATTGATTGAATTGTCTTAATAAGATAATTCATGGTTCATATGCTTATTCAGAAGGAATAATCCAATGGAGTTCATGGATTTACCTAGGTCAGTTTATGGGCTAATCAATAAAGGATTTTTATCTTTGAAACCCATTGGAAAGGGCAGTGCAAGAGAAATCATACAAAAATGATCGAATCTTCGGACGCCCCGAAAAAGATATGAGGTGCTCGGAAATGTTCGAAGTAGTTGAATAGGAAGATCGCTATGAATATAGCCATTGGTAAGTTTACCAAAGACGAAAGTGATTTATTTGATATTATGATGACTGGTTATGGAGGGACCGTTTCATTTTTGTAGGCTGGTCCGGTCTATTGCTCTTTCCTTGTGCCTATTTCTCTTTAGGGGGTTGGTTCACAGGTTCAACCTTTGTAACTTCATGGTATAACCTTGGATTGGCCACTTCTTATTTCGAAGGCTGCAATTTCTTAACTGTCGCGGTTTCTACTCCTACTAATAGTTTAGCACATTCGTTATTGTTACTATGGGGTCCTGAAGCACAAGGAGATTTTACTCGTTGGTGTCGATTGGGGGGTCTGTGGACTTTTGTTGCTCTCCATGGAGCTTTTGGCCTAATAGGTTTCATGTTACGTTAATTCGAGCTTGCTCAATCTGTTTAATTGAGTCCTTATAATGCAATCGCATTCTCTGGTCCAATTGCTGTTTTTGTTTCTGTATTTCTGATTTATCCACTAGGTCAGTCTGGTTGGTTCCTTGCACCTAGTTTTGGTGTAGCAGCTATATTTTGATTCATCCTATTTTTTCAAGGGCTTCATAATTGGACCTTAAACCAACCTTTCATATGATGGGAGTTGCTGGTGTATTGGGCGCTACTTTGCTATGCGTCATTCATGGTGCTACCGTAGAAAATACTTTATTTGAAGACGGTGATGGTGCAAATACATTTCGTGCTTTTAACCCAACTTAAGCCGAAGAAACTTATTCAATGGTCACCGCCAACCGCTTTTGGTCCCAAATCTTTGGGGTTGCTTTTTCCAATAAACGTTGGTTACATTTCTTTATGTTATTTGTACCAGTAACCGATTTATGGATGAGTGATCTTGGAGTAGTCGGTCTAGCCCTGAACCTACGTGCCTATGACTTCGTTTCTCAGGAAATTCGCGCAGCGAAAGATCCTGAATTTGAGACTTTCTACACCAAAAATATTCTCTTAAACGAAGGTATTCGTGCTTGGATGACGGCTCAAGATCAGCCTCATGAAAACCTTATATTCCCTGAGGAGGTTCTACCACATGGAAACGCTCTTTAATGGAACTTTATCCTTAGCTGGTCGTGACCAAGAAACCACTGATTTCGCTTGGTGGGCCGGGAATGCCCGACTTATCAATTTATCCGGTAAAATACTAGGGGCTCATGTAGCCCATGCTGGATTAATCGTATTCTGGGTGGGAGGAATGAACCTATTTGAAGTAGCCCATTTCATACTCGAGAAGCCTATGTATGAACAAGGATTGATTTTACTTCCCCACCTAGCTACTCTAGGTTGGGGGGTAGGCCCTGGGGGCGAAGTTATAGACACCTTTCCATACTTTGTATCTGGAGTACTTTATTTAATTTCTTCTGCTGTATTGGTCTTTGGCGGCATTTATCCTGCACTTCTGGGATGTGAGACACTTGAAGAATCTTTCCCTTTCTTTGGTTATGTCTGGAAAGATCAAAATAAAATGACCACAATTTTAGGTATTCACTTAATCTTGTTAGGTCTAGGTGCTTTTCTTCTAGTATTCAAGGCTCTTTATTTTGGGGGCGTAGATGATACCTGGGCTCTGGGAGGGGGAGATGTAAGAAAAATTACCAACTTGACCCTTAGCCCGAGTATCATATTTGGTTATTTACTAAAATCCCCTTTTGGAGGAGAGGGATGGATTATTAGTGTAGATGATTTAGAAGATATAATCGGAGGACATGTATGGTTAGGTTCCATCTGTATACTTGGTGGAATCTGGCATATCTTAACCAAACTCTTCGCATGGGCTCGACGCGCACTTGTATGGTCTGGAGAGGCTTACTTATCTTATAGTTTAGGGGCTTTAGCCGTCTTTGGTTTCATTGCTTGTTGTTTTGTCTGGTTTAATAATACCACTTATCCTAGTTTATTTTACGAACCTACTGGACCAGAAGCTTCTCAAGCTCAAGCATTTACTTTTCTAGTTAGAGACCAATGCCTTGGGGCTAATGTGGGATCCGCCCAAGGACCTACTGGTTTAGGTAAATATCTAATGCGTTCCCTAATCGGAGAAGTCATTTTTGGAGGAGAAACTATGCATTTTTGGGATCTGCGTGCTCCATGGCTAGAGCCTCTAAGGGGTCCAAATGGGTTAGACTTGAGTAGGTTGAAAAAAGAAAATACCTATTAAACCGATTACAAGAATAGCACCTAAATAACTACGGCCAGAGAGTCAAATAGGTCGGGAAAAAAGAGTCTTAGGTCGGGTCGGACGACATACATCTTGGTTGGTTCCACCACCACTAGAGATTGGACATATATATAATCTTTCTTCTAAAAAAGGGATTCTTATATATATTTTTTGAAAATAGCTGCAAGACCAAAACCGAAAGCCCTTCTTTTATTGTTGTTCCTCCCAGATACATGGCTTACATACCCGGCTCAACATTCTTGGAAAACAATCGAATCAAGGGTTCGGAGGAGAATTGGCTATTCAATCTTGTGAACTAATCTAGACTGAAACAGGAAAAAGAGATACGAACGGAGAGGAATAACCAATTGATGAAAGAACATGAAACCATTCTATTTCAATAGAGGTACGAGAAACGGTTGGGGGCAATGAAGTAGGTGAAGTGGGTGGATTTTGCAAGCTGTTCCAACCACTGCTGGATGTGATTCCAAGAGCCGAACGAGAATGAATACCACACAGAAGAGTCAAGACCAGGCTACCTAATGGAATGTTTAACCGATCCATTCCGGATCGACCGAATTGGTACGGAAGTTGTAACATGGGAAAACCACAGAAAACACGACTTATTTGAATAACTTGGTGACCTACCAATTGTAGAAGTAGGATTTTTGGCAAGAAATAAGCACTTAAATAATATAATTCAAGTGTACCATCTTCTTTCTCATTTTGAGGAAAAGGTGCGGAAGGAAAAGGAAACAATGGAGGGATCCGAATCAGACCTAAATGGGAATGACATGAAAAGTCTTTTTCAAAACCTAGCATTAAGGGCGTTACGACGATATACGAGAGGAATAGAGAAAAACTCATGATTGGTGTGGAGAGGAAGATCTATTTATGATATAGTTCAAGAAAGAGTCGTCTCATTTCCTTACTTCTTTATAATTCATTTACTTCAAGACTGGTTCTGAACGCCGCGTAACATCATCTTCAGCCAACCTCCACCGTACTTTTGGTGCGACCACTACAAAATTGCTTATACACTAAAGAGCTGCTTATATACGTTTACTAAAAGACTGACTTTCATTCATTATCATTAGTCCAGCGTGAAACTAAGAAATAGAGATGTGCCTAAGGCAGCATGTAAGCAAACTGTGCACGCTAAGAGAAGAGGAGAGATGTTCGCAATTACTACCAGAAGAAAGCCGCCCCCTATCTTCTAAAAGGGCCCCTTACTTCGTTCATACCTTCTGGGCTTAGGCTTCCAACTGAACAACGTGGCCTTGCCGCCCCCCACTAGTAGAAGATAAGCACTTAAAAAACGCGCTAAGAAAGGTTCTTTTTATCGCCCTTTCTGTGCAATAGTCCACCAGTAGCGGAAGAGAGGGTTACCGTACATACAAGAGTCTTCCTGTTCTTATGGAAGCTCTTTCTTACCAGTCAATCAAGTAGTACAAGAACTGTATCTTATCTTATAGCCCGGCGCGGTGGGTCGCCTTTGAAATATTTGTTGTAGATAGAAGAAAGTATTAAATAGATAAGGAGTAGATGAGTGAGTGAGTCCTCACCTGAGAGATTTCGATCACCCAGTAGGCCTTTTATTTGGTAGGTAACATCACCAAAGAGTATCATCAGATTTGACTACGAAGGAAGGAACTCAAAGTGAAAGGGCACCGTCTTGTGCAAGGCAACGATAGTTGGCCCTCTATCATCTTCTATCTGGTAGACTTGGTAAAAAGGGCCAGACTTATTTCCAGAATTTAAGTTTGACTGCGGCTTCCCCCTTTTTTTTGGGGGGGGGGATCAAGTTCCTTGCCAACTACCACCTATCAACCCCGATCTCTTTTCATTTGTTTTGGATATTACCAAACCTAGCCTAGCCTTCGTAAACCACACTAAAGCGGACACCCAACTATGGAAAAGACTCCAACAGGGTGGTTTAGGTTAGTCAATCCGGCCCGAGACGCGTTCGTTGACAAAACCGTCGTAGGAATTCCTACCTTTCAATAGAGCGGAGGCGAACTGATCAATGAGAAAGAGGCCCTACTCACTATAAATGAATACACCACAAGATTGAACTACACTCATGCCTCTCCCGCATCAAGTTGACCACCCCCCTACGTAGTGATTCTATCAATGATGTACGTAGGTAGGACCCTATATTCTGATTGGTATATCATGAAAAAAGAAAGCCATTTGCACCAGGCGCACTACGTTTTCCCTTGCCCAGATGTTCGCCTTTCTAAGTCAAGTAATGGTGACCCATCGAAGACTGGAGCTTCGTAACATGTTGATGAAGGCCCTCGAACTGAGGGTTCGATCAGTAGAAGGGATGACTTTGTCTCCCCGAAAGAAGAATAGCCCCTCTCTCTAGATGACTGATCCCGTTGATCATATAACTGGGAGGGAACGTGTCACATTAGACGTGAACAATCAGAGGTGTCCTTTAATCACCACAACGAGGCTGGTCCCTCTTTTAGTAGACTCAGCTATGAATATTCATTCAGAAATGAATGTTGGGCTCTTTCTTTTATGCTAACCCTATTTTCAACATGCTGAAACTTTCTGTTTCGTCGAGCCCCAAGTTTGTGGTCCTCCTTTGAGTGTGGGTTCAATTGAATGAATCTGTCAAGTCAAGGAAAATGTACGTAGCAGTAAGGATGGTGCATCACCTATTTATCATTCTCGCTTGGGAGCCAAAACGAACACGCTTGCTACCTACTATACTGGACCTTCGACCAAGCGTTCTACCTTTGTCGAATCGGAACCAACACCACTGCATTGCGCTCGAACAGTTGAGCGGCCGCCGGCCAGAAACTTCCATACACAGATATAGATTCATTCCTCGTACCTGGTCCAGCCTCACAACCCTTCGCGGGTTGGTAAGAAGTCAATCTTGTTTGGTAGGATAGAATTGGACAAAGAAAAGAGAGTGCTCGACCGGAACAACGGCCAACAAAGACCGTAATTACATAGATAACTGCTCATCCCCTTCTCCTTAAGGCTTTAAGGTAAACCATATGGTGGCTGGAAAGAAAGTTGACCTCACCTTCTCTGGTGTCAGTGAGAGCAATTTGAGTATCCCCCGTTGACCTTCTTTTGTAGATAGAATCTTCAATGGGTGGAAAGAAGCAACCTTACTAAGAAAGGTGCTTATTGAGTAAGGCCAGCTTTCGAGCCCAAGCCCCTTGTATAGGTTGGCCACTTGAGTGCATCTTTCTCATATCGAACAAGGCTTTTCTTGAGTTTGAAATAAAGGGCAAGAAGCAAGGGCGTAGCAGCTGCGCGAAAGCCCTTGCGCCTTAGCACATTCTTTTTCTTTCCGAAGTGCTAACGCGCGACCTTATGTTTTCTTCTACTTGCTCTGTAGTATGATGAGAAGAAGGGGGCCCGGCCTCTTTTTCGTACCAATCCTTATTTACTACTACATCTTTTTTTGGGTGTATAGCTCAGTTGGTAGAGCATTGGGCTTTTAACCTAATAGTCGAAGGTTCAAGTCCTGCTATACCCAAATCTACCTTACACTCTACTATGAATAACGATGCATAGTAGCCTTCAAAGATGACTCTTTGGCCTTTCGACTCGCTTCAGCGACTTCGCCCTTTAAGTGATAAGGGGGTGAGCCGCTCCAAGCAGAAAGCGATAGTGAATCCTAAAATTGCCCACGCTCATCCAAACCGGCCTCAAAAAGCAATCGAAAAGCGAAGCCCTTCCTTCTAATCCAATATTCTAAAGATAGTAAGTGTGACCTGTGTGGTTTCTGAGCAGCAGCTTTCAATCATTCCCAACGCTTAGATTGAGTAGAATATAAGCGTGACCGAACTCTGAATCCTGCCCCTCCCAGCCTTTGAAGCATCGATATAGAAATTGAATATCTTACTGACAATTGGCAAAGACCCACAGTCGTTCGACAAACAGTTAATGCCCTAAGAGAAATTGGCGATAAGTCTATTTGCATATTCTTAGTCCAAAATCTCTTAGCAAACTCGATGGTTCCGTTCTCGGATATTATCGATTTTGCTATCGAGATTGTTACCCCAAGTTTGTCCAGAAGACTACTATACTGCTCGGCCACTCTCTATTCTTAAGTAAGGGTTCCCATCTCTAAAAAAAAAGAATATGTTAATCGTTACCGATACCAGGCAGAGTTGCTTTTCCTTGCTCCAGAGGAGATTGGTATTGGTAGAGTCCCATTCAACCCCATCTTTTTGCCCTTTGGCTGGTAATCACATCGGCCATAAGGTGGTCTATCACCTCCGTTGGGGAAAAAAGCTTTTTCCTTGTTATTCTTTATCATAAGCTAATTCTTTTGCCCTCTAGTAGCAACATGTAATGCTTTCAAGAGTAAGTTTTCGAAAGAAAGACGGTCGTGTACGAGTTGGCTGGGAAAACACATCTTAACATGTATTTCTTTATCTTTTTCATATCTGAATGTCTTTGTCGAGTTGGTTGGCATAATTCGCTCTTTTCTATCTTTTCATTGTCCGCCTCTGCCCAAACAGACACGTACTAACCCACCTGAAATAAGGTAAAATCCTTCTTTTCAACCCTTTGTACGAGACTCCTTTCTTCATAAAAATGCTCGTAGGCGAAAGAGACCTTTCTTTGCTCCTGTCGGCGGGATCAGCCAGTGTCCCCATGTGTACGGACTTTTCCTAAAAGAGGTCAAATAGTTCCTGTCCCATTCATACTACTGTTGGCTTCTGTGCTATGTCTAGCGGCTGGTGAATCCTACCCAGTATCGAAATTGGATTTGATATTTCCTCGATTTACGAGAAGGGTTTTAATAGCGACCGGACTCTTCTTCCCTGGAAGTCTAATGGTTTGGGGGACGTCGATTCCCTAGAATTTTTGGCTTCCCTTTCCTTTCAACAGCCACTCTTTTAGTTCCCAAAATATATATAATCCAGAATCCTTTTAAGCGCCTTATCACGAAAGTGACCAAGCAAGCATATGATGATGGTTCAGCCGGTAAGCTAATAAGCAATCGAAATGAAGGAAGAGGAGACCCTTCTATTATAAGTTGAAAACGAAGTCGATAGTCCTCGTATTGGTAATTATTATACGCTAAAAAATCTATATAAGATATAGAAGGCAAAATATGAGAAAATAAAATAAATAAAGAAAAAAAAAGGCCCTCTCCTTATAGTGGCTGAACGCTCCTCTACAACTACCTTTCGCCCAACATGATCACGAACGAAGATAGAGAATTGCATAGATAGGAGGACAAAACAAACCAACCCACTTGTCCTGATCGGAAGAAGAAAGAAAGAGAATGGTGGCTCCTTTCCAACCAGTCAAGTGGTCCAAGGGCCACCTTTTACCCAGGGGACATCGTCGGAGAATAATGTCGGGGATAGGGTGAGAACCTTCTGTTAGTTACGCCCTTAAGTGTCGGTTCTTCCATATTTAGATATGGAGATAGATCTATATAGATGTCTATATCTTTCTATCGATAAATAGATTTATTGAGAAATGGATATTGATCTGGTTTTAAGATCTATTAACAAGAGAGATCCCTAAATATCCATTTGAGAAAATAGATGAATAGATAGGGTGAAACCAGTTGAAGAAAGGTCGCGTTAGCGCCCCCTATTTCACTAAAGCAAGAAGGGAGAAAGTTGACTTTGAGAAAGAAAGGCTTCTATTTAGATTATTTTCTTAGTAAAAGATAAGGCAAGAAGCAAGGGCATAGCAGCTGCGTGAAAGCCGTTGCGCCTTAGCGGACCCTTTTTCTTGCTTGTTAGCGCCCCCTACCCCTATTATTTATATTATAGTCACAAAGGAACTAAAGGAAATTTGACAACCTTACTAATAGAAAGGGGATGCGCTTAAGCATGCGAAGAAAGCTCGAAGAGCTTCTCTTATATTATAGAAAGGTTTATAGAAAGGGTATTCTTCAAATATCCCATGTTGTAGGGGCTTTAAAGAAAGCTTGTAGTTTAGGGGTCACAGGTTTAGAACCCTATACAAGGGGCTAGTGCGCAATGGCTTTCTCTGATAGAGGCTCGCTTCTTCAAGTTCAAGTTTCGCTTCCTGCTTTTTATTTTGATAGGAGTAGGTGCTTGCAGCTCGTTCGCTATCTACTAAATGAGCCTTCATTGCCCGCCCGGCTCCTATCTTTAATATTAAGTAAAGTGAAGTCAAATCAATGAAGTGAATAGCCCAACCTCTTTGTTTGAAGCTTTGTTTCCCCTAATTCCAAAACACAACAATAGACTTGCCACTATAGTGATGGAAAAAGCTTCTATTTGATAAGCGGTTATAGGGGAGTTCAGAAAGGGTCTGATCGTAGATAGAGACTTCAACCTGTGTGGGGGTAGGAGCGGATGTAGCCAAGTGGATCAAGGCAGTGGATTATGAATCCACCACGCGCGGGTTCACTCCCCGTCGTTCACCCATCAATAAATGGACCGTTTGTTTCGTAGACACAAGACAAACCTAGAAAGCATTTTTTCTGCAAGTCATCGCGAAGCTTTCAAACGCATCCAAGCAATTGGTATCCGATTGAAAGATAGAAAGCATAGATTCGCGTCGCTTACTTGCTGAAAGCAAAAATGGAATGGCTGATCATGAATTCTATGACATTTTTAAGACCTCACTAATCAGCCAACCACTTTTTAGTTCATAATGAATGAACCCGAATGAAGAAAAAATATCCCCTCCCTTTTACTAAACCATGGGGAGCCCTGAGTAGTTTACCGGACAAATTGAGTTGTCGTGATGATACCTTTCAACATCGGAAATTCTCTTCATCGCGAGACTGATCAGATCTGCCGTAGACACTCGAGAGATCTTCACAAGGCAGGCTAAAATAAAAGACTAAGAAGCGTTACAAGCAAGCAAAGAGTTATGCTTTCATTTCTTTGTTGAGATTGAAATCTTAGGAAAGGGTTAGGTATAATGCACGCAGGCTAAGTCAAGAAAAGGACTTCCTTACCTTTCATTCATAGTAGTCTTAATGACTAGTAGTTTGAAACCTTAAGAAAGCGGGTTTTTTTCAGCACTCGCTTCCTTCGTCTTAAGTAAAGTTTAGTTGACTTTTTTGATTCAGAACTCTTAGTCGAACTGATGGCGAGATCAATTTTTTGTTCGAGGTTGAAGAGGAAGGAGAGGAACCACTGCCCAATGGTGCTTTTACGAAAGTATGATCACCGGTGGCTAATACCTTCTCGAGACTATCGAACCTGAAATTCACCTTCCATCGCTCTTTTTAGGTTGGCATAATATAGAAAGAGAGTGCCAAGAAAGAACACATACCTATCACTTTTGGAAGGTTTGGAAACCTTACTCAACATAGGGTCCAAAAACCCGACATACCTTTTTTTAGAGCGTATAAGGGGAAAAGAGCTCTTGCATCATTAGCCGTTTTTCAGCATTTCCTACCTGAGTTGTTGACCATCACCTGACCTCACACGGGAGGCCTCGCGCCGAGTGATTCTCCCCCAAAAAAGTCTACATGTGATGTTCCGAATATAGAAACATGTGATTTAGTAAATTAGAACCCATTGTGGGGCAGGGAACAACTATCAACTAGTTTGAAAAGTTCTTCCATTTAGTAATGGAAGTCATCCGTTGTCACTTTCTAAGGGTATGGTAGAGAGGCTTGAGAAGGTGGACAATCCTTAAGTGAAGACCTAACGAGAGGCTAAATTCAAACACACCCAAAATCCACAAGAATCGTACGAATATCTATGGAGTGTAGCAAGGAACCTTGGCTTCAGCTCTTGTCACCTCACTCAATCCAACAGTGGAAACTCGAGTCGAGGCGCTGCAAGAGAGTAAAGAATCACTTCTTGTAACCAAAACAAAAACCCCATGGATCCGAAATTGTTCTGGACCACGCCGCTAGATTGAGACTGCCACCTTCCTATTTGAGTAAGGAATGAATATCGAACCATATTGACATTCAACCAATGACCGGGCCTAGTGGTGCTTGCGGCTTTTCCTATTTTTGCTTGGATTGAAAATACTGGACAGGAAAGAAAAACAAGTTGTCCAGTCTTTCAAGCCCTACTATACTAAGTAAAGGGGGATGCATTGTTGGCTATTTTAACCCCACTTCTGCTCAACATCGATCCTTTCACATACTTCCTTAAGCAGCGGAAGTCTCAATGCCCAAGTAGTTACACGTTGTTGATTTCAAACTCCTCTGGTAGAGCCAACAACCATTCAGTGAATTGTCTTGTGTTACTAAGTTTCAAGACGTTCACTGAATCCCTCACGATGTTTTGGTGGCAGGTAATAGTACATCAAAGCCTTAGAGAGCCTCTGGACTCCAGAAAAGCCGTTACGAAGCACCATCAGCCCAGGTCAGGTGACCCGAAAGGACCAGAAATAAACCACCCGTTAAGGAAAGGGTAAATAAGACAAGCGATCAAGCTGGCAAGTCAGGGATAGAGGATGGATTTTTCCAGGGTGTGTGAACTTCCAACTATATTCAGCCACATGTACGGGTGTGAAAGGATTTTATGATCTCAGTCATTCTTCTATGAAATATCGATTCTATCAATCATTCCATTTCAGAATCAAGTCCCCCCTGAATAAGTAAGGCCCCGTGATTCCACAAACCAGCTCCTGGTCTTACTCGGCGGAACCGGTCGGGGGTATTCGGCATGGGTGGAGAGAGCATCTAAAGGATTACTTCACCTTTGGTGATCACACACCGACCCAGGCAATCACTAGCTACAATGGATGGAATTTTGATTGAAACTATTCATAAAAAAAGCCGCCTGAAGCCCCACCCGCCTTTTCTATATATCTGCATAACCATAACAAGTTTTCTTTAATGCCATACCAAACCAAGACCTTTCCTACAAGGAAAGAAAGAGCCCGCGACTCTCTTTTTTAAATACCCCCCTCACTCTCCCAGGAATGAGTTCTTTTCTGTGGGATTTAGGGATTCCTGTCTTTTGCTCATATTGTCTCCAATGGAGATAGATTGATATGGGGCTTTCTACTTCTTACCTACTCACTTCTACTTGAACCGTTCAACGAGCGTTGTAACGATCGAAAGGAAAATCTCCTGGCTCAGCACTAGTCAACTTGTGGGGTGTCACATACCCTGCAGACAACAACTGCAACAGTCACCAGCCTGGTCCCCTACCCCACAAAGTTGCTTAATGGCCGAACCACTCCAAAGGCAAATAGTGCCCTAAGGGTCGACCCGGCATCGACCGGCTGAGACTCTCGCGCAGTAGGAGTGGACTGAGTTGGTATTCATCTACAAGAGACGCACTCATATTTCGAGGCTTTTCCCTTGTAAATATTCTCAGGTAAGAAAGCAGAACCTTACCTCTTTCTGTTGCTGAACATAAACCTACTTTAGATCCACTAGAGCATGTAGATCTACTAGACTACAAAGAAAGAAGTTGGTAGCAACAGAACTCTTTCTAAACCACAAGAGACAGTCACCTATAATAATCAGTCTACCTACGCAACATTGTAGAGAAATGTTTGACTCTACGTGTCCGTTGAACAGTTCCGAAGTAGTAATATTAGTGAATGAAGGCGCTATTAGCAGTACTGAATACTTTTTCCATGGCTCCGGCAGAAACGTTCCCTTTGTCACTATAGACTGAACTCGCTGTGAACCTTTCCAATTATTAGTAACAACTCGTGAAGTAGCCCTCTTTCTTTACAAAAAAAGGATACATGCCCCTTTCCAACCAGTCAAGTGGCTTTCTGCTCCTCTCTCTTTGTTTTGATGAAAGCCTTAACGCTCGCGTTCTACGGGGAACTTATTTTACTATTTACCTGCCGAAAGCGAAGGGTGAAAACTCCTAAACTAGTAAATAAAGGGTTCTTGTGTTGTGGTTTTGAGTTCCTTCGCTTGTGTTCTAATAGTAACCACAGGAAGAAAGCGGGGAGCATGGTCCCTAGTCTCGTTTTTGCCGAGCCTGATTCTCTATGGCATGGACGTTTTTGATTGGATGGAGACAAATATATAGAAAGTGTGCAGTGAGGGTGATTGTAAATCACTAGGTAGCCTAGCTCGACCTAAGCAATACCCAAAAGTCCCATGCCTTTCTTGGTCGGACCAACCCAACCGGCGATTTCCGACAAGTCTTTCCTTATTGGAAGAGCAAGAAGCGGAACTAGAAGAAAACTTTCTTTCTCTTTATGGATAACCAATTCATTTTCAAATATAGTTGGGAGACTTTACCCAAGAAATGGGTCAAAAAAATGGAAAGATCGAAACATGGGAATAGATCTGATACCAATACGAACTACCTATTTCAATTGTTGTGCTTTCTGAAATTGCATACCTATACAAGGGTTCAACTTTCGATCGATATTTGCGGAGTTGATTATCCCTCTTGAAAACAAAGATTTGAAGTGGTTTATAATTTACTGAGTATTCGGTATAACTCACGCATTAGTGTACAAACCAGTGCAGATGAAGTAACACGAATATCTCCGGTAGTCAGTCTATTTCCATCAGCCGGCCGGTGGGAGCGAGAAGTTTGGGATATGTTTAGTGTTTCTTCCATCAATCATTCGGATCTACGCCGTATATCAACAGATTATGGTTTCTAGGGTCATCTATTACGAAAAGACCTTCCTCTGAGTGGATATGTGGAAGTACGCTATGATGATCCAGAGAAACGTGTGGTTTCTGAACCCATTGAGATGACCTAAGAATTTTGCTATTTCAATTTTGCTAGTCCTTGGGAACAGCGTAGCGATGGATAATTCAGAATCAGAATAGGTCCAGTCGATGGGACAAATCAATAGGAAATGCTATTTGCTTCGTAAGATAAGAATAAACTTCTCTGAAAGAGTTTCACGGGAATTGTCTTGATCGTCGGATATCATTGAGAAAGAAATAGGAAGAAGTGTTATCGAACAATTTCCTGCAATTCTTCCCAATATGGAATGAGTAAAGAATCAAGCTACAAGTCTCGATCTATATGAAAGGCACTGGTTTTTTTCTTTCTTTCGGTTTCATTGATAACAGAAAAGACTTACTCTAAAGGGGCACTAGCGCTTGACTAATAAGATATCAAAGGGGCCTGAAAAAATGTAATAGGCTACTACTCTAGGATCGCTTCTCTTCTTCAAGCTCCGACCCTTCTTTCAAAAATCAATAAAGAGCATTAACGAGCAAGAAAAGAGATGCGCTAAGAAGCAAGGGCTTTCGCGCAGCTGCTACGCGTTTGCTTCTTGCCTTATCTTATTTAGTAAAGCAACCTTTCGCACTAGGCGCTCACCTTTTTTGTCTGGGTGGAAGCTGGTGGGCTGGGCTTGCTTAACCGGATACACGGAATTAGGATCTCTGTTGCATGCAAATCTTTCTATCAGGAAAGCCTCGCTTATGAAAAGGGCTTCTTATTTAGAACCCTTTTTTTTGCTTAGTTTTAAGTAAGAGTTGGTAGGAACGGCGGGATGATGATGAGTATATAAATCAATAAAGACCAAAAAAGAATAAATGGCATGATAAATTAGATATCTATGGAAAAAATAACGATGTAGAGGGCGACTGAAAAGGAGGCTCGACCTACAAGGAGAGTGGTGGGCAGGGATTCTCTACAATGACATTGTTGTAGACCAATTAAAAGGGATGTAGCGCAGTTTGGTAGTGCCTTTGTTTTGGGTAAAAAATGTCACGAGTTCAAATCCTGTCATCCCTACCTATTCTTCTCCTCTAGGCAGTAACGGGGGATCCATTGAGATCGATTCAAATTGGACATACAGATTTTCTTTTTATGAGAGTATATGCATGCAAGATGTATTGGGGGGTAAAAAAAGAATCCTTTTTCTTTACAGTCGTATCTACTGTGATAAGAAAGCGCTCTTAGTTCAGTTCGGTAGAATGTGGGTCTCCAAAATCCGATGTCGTAGGTTCAAATCCCACAGAGCGTGATTTTCTTCTTCTTAGATCGAATTAGAATGAAATAGATTCATTCAGTAACTTTCACAACAATCGAAATTTTACCTCCTGTGCCTGTGAATTAAAGAAAGGAAGAGGTCAATCAAAAAGAGATGTTAATTAATCAAAGGTCCAACTGATCACCACGCCTATATTGTAAATATACAGTTACGAATAATCCAGCCAAAGGAATAGGAATTAGACCTAACACGATTCCAAATAGAAAAACTTCAATCATTTTTATATGTTTGAAAGGAGAAAAAAAGAGGTACTATCAATACCTAAATATTAATCCAAATTGACCTGAATCTCAATGACAATGAACAAGAATTGACAATTGTTAATGTAAGAAAATATAGAATACACGTAATCCCATAGAAGGATTTCTTTTTATAAATTGTTCATTTTAAATATTCAATTTAAATAAGTCATATCTTGCTCAGATCAATAAATAGAGCCGAGGTTATAGTTAAAGCCACTAATAGAAAATCGAAATAACTAGTTATAGTAAGCATGAAGGGGCTAAATTTAATGAAATATGTTCTTTTTACACATATGTTTAAAAAGCACTTACCTAAGTTTCAAATTTTTCAAAATAAAAATAAAATAGGAGGGTAGACAAAAATCTCAATTGAAATTGGAAGAATAAGTTGAATGAAAAGTTTTTGATTCATCTATCATTATAGGTAGACAACACTAACAAAGATAAAGTGCCAGACATATAAAAGAAATTGATTCATCATCTGTAACATCTATCCATCCTGCA
>NC_061121.1:4483249-4523770 GCF_002878395.1 Capsicum annuum
ATTTTGAAAAATAAAAATAAAATAGGAGGGTAGACAAAAATCTCAATTGAAATTGGAAGAATAAGTTGAATGAAAAGTTTTTGATTCATCTATCATTATAGGTAGACAACACTAACAAAGATAAAGTGCCAGACATATAAAAGAAATTGATTCATCATCTGTAACATCTATCCATCCTGCAATTCCAATCAACCGATTCATTGAGTAACTCTTGGGTAAACTATTAAACTAATAAGAGTTGTATCGTCTAACTTCATTCAAAAATGAAACTTGAATTTTTATAGAATCAAAATAGAAATGATTTTAGAATTTGATCATTTCTTAGATTCTGTTGAGTTGTATCGAATCCATTTTCGATTTTAAAGCGAACAGTTACCCTATAAAACTTTTTATTTTTACTTTAATTTAAGTTTAACTCATTAGATTCAGTAATATATTAATTCACATAATATCTTGAATGATGGAGAATAAGAAAAAGTTATCACACAATCGCTTCATAAAATCTTTTTTTTGGCCAACTAGATTCTAAAACTAGTAATTTCTATTAGGTTACACATTTTATCCTTCCACGCTACCCCATCCTTGTAGCTAGATCAAGAAAGAACCTTTGGATCGAGATCCACAATAATGCATCACAACTATGAATTCCAATTATTCTATTTTTCTTTCATCGAATATGATCTACTACTCTTATTTCTTACTCGACCATTAACTTCTTATTTAAAAAAAGGATTCCAACAACAAAACGGCTTCCACAACTACGAAAAGAGAATTTCTATATCTCGCATCTACTTAAATTGTGGGAATATGAGAATCTCTTTCGTTGAATTGAAAGAATTTTTTATTGAATGGAAGATGGGTTTACATCAACAAGTAAAGGAAAAAAGAAATTATTTTAGTACTTACTTTTGATACTAATTCAAATTGCGTTGCTGTATCAGAAAAAGGATAGTTATACTGATTCGGTATACTCTAAAGACGCCCTCGGTACAATATCGACGATCTCACAAAGATTAAATTTCAATGAATTGTCATTTACTGATCTCATCTTTTACGGAATCGATCCTCTTTGACTGTACAAGAATATGTGGAGCTCAGCATGTCTAGAAGCACAGGAGAACGTTCATTTGCTAATATTATTACCAGTATTCGATACTGGGTCATTCATAGTATTACTATACCTTCCCTATTCATTGCGGGTTGGTTATTTGTCAGCACTGATTTACCTTACGATGTATTTGGAAGCCCTCAGCCAAACGAGTATTTTACAGAGAGCCGACAAGTAATTTCATTAATAATTGACCATTTTGATCCTTTGGAACAACTCGATGAATTTAGTCGATCGTTTTAGGAGGCCCTAATGACTATAGATCGAACCTATCCAATTTTTACAGTACGATGGTTGGTTGTTCACGGCCTAGCTGTACCTACCATCTCTTTTTAGGGATCAATATCAATAGTTCATCCAATGATAAAGAACATCCGGATTATAGAGCTACGACACAATCAAACCCGAACAAACAAAATGTTGAATTTCATCGTACCAGTCTCTACTGGGGGTTATTACTCATTTTTGTACTTGCTTTTTTATTTTCCAATTATTTCTTCAATTAACAAAATGAAAGAGAATAAATAAGATTCTCTTAGCTCGTTCGGAAGCATCTCATAATTCAATTATCCAAGGCTGTTTGTGTCTCAATCATGACCACTTTATGAAATCTGGAGGGAAGTGGGGTAAATGGCCGATACTACTGGAAGGATTCCTCTTTGGATAATAGGTACTATAACTGGTATTTTTGTAATCGGTTTCATAGCTATTTTCTTTTTTATTTAGGATCTTTCTTATTTACCTTTAAGGCATCCTATTCCCCGTTTTGACTTTCTTTTGGAATCGTCTTCTTTTAAATAAGATCTTCTCCCTTGTTCTTCCCTCTTCCTATGATCTTGACCTGCTAAGTGATTTTCGAAAGCTCCCACTATGACTAAAAAGCTCCCAATAGGCCACGTAGCAGCTTAAGCTTATATTATAATAAAGTAAGTAGGAAGGAGCAAAAGCTACTCGACTAGACGGGCAAGGCGACCAAAGGAACCTGGTTTACCTTCTCTCCTCCCTTACAATATAGGTCGTTCTAATCCCGAATGAAAATATTCCAAAACAAAATTGGAAATCTTTATTAGACCGTGATAGCCAGCTAAAACTTAACAGGGTTGAAGCATCTTCTTGGAATCACTAAGGAAGTAGGAAAGGATCCAGGCTTGCCTGAGGCCCTGAGAGCCAGGATGCTTTCTCTTGAAGATGAAGTAAACATGGTCATGGGCCAATATCTCGGTGCTGTTGAAGGTATAAATGAACACTTTACCCTAATTAGTTGGGGGTGGGCGGGAGCTTAGTAGTTGCTAAGTCGTTCAAAAGTCAGACTGTCATAAGCCCGATACTATTCTATTTACTCTCTCAAATGAGGGGCTGGCTTATTTTGCTATAGGGGCCATCTCCTGTCATCCCTTACCTATGGTTCAGGAAAGGGATTGACCGGAATGATTGGTACGAGACACACCAACACCACTACTTCGAGGTGGAAAGGGGGGCGGTCGGAGGATGACAGAGCAATCACGCCTTGCTCCCTCCTGACATCTATTGGGAGGGAACCTCATTTCAGAGTGTGATTCGTTGTTTCTAATGCGGTTAATTACTATTAGGCTTTTTAGGAAAGTTCCCCTCTGCCTATGCAGTTAGCTCGACTCCAGGTATATCTCTTAATGGGCATGTAGTCGTAGGCGGGAACTCTTCTTTTTATCTTATTCTTTGGCCAGGCTGGTAATCCCAACCAAATAAGCAATCACAATCGCTACAAGAAACCTATTTCATACCCTTTTCGTCGTACTTCCTCTTCTCCTTCTCTTCTTTCTCTCCCTGCCGAGCTTGTTGGAGTGCCATTGCCAAGATATAGTGTAATTCCCTTTCTTATCCCTTCTAGTTTAAGCCTTTCCTTCCTATGTAACTAAGTCCTCCTATGAACCTATCCCCGCCTAAAGGATAGGAAAGGTTACTACTAAAAAGTAAAGGTTGTCTTCGAGCAAGCTCTTAGATTTCATCGTGATTGAGAGAGGAATTGATGCAAGAGAATGCCCTGCTAGTCTTTACTTACACAGAAGAATAAGATGGATAGAATGGGATTTCAAGGCAAAATAGCCTATATAATATAAGAGAAAGATCTCACTTCTGTTTACTCAGACGCCTCTTTCTTATCGAAGACTCTGGCAGCTGGAACTCCATCGGCAGCGACTTTTACCACTTCAACCTAGGCACTTAGGCCTTGGACCTGATCTATCCGTCCACCGTTACCACAAACCTCTACTTTGAAGTGAAGCGACTTCGGTCATTCCCGAGTCAATAATTGCCATAGGATGGAACCCAGTAATGGCATATCAGCTTACCGATTACTTAATAAGAATTTATTCCTAGACTTTACAAGTTACAAGTTATCCCCATATGGAGTCCACCCAAGGGAGAAATCCAATCCAACTTGACATCAAATACAGAGAAAAACGTATAAGCGCAAAAAAGGAAAATTGCCTGGGAAAACAATCCCAAGGGAAGCTTCTTTTGGAACAAGTGTTCTTTTGCAGTTACCAACTAGGAATGTCATGATATTGATTGGAAATCTATTCGTTGTTATACTATTACAATTAGGTTGAATTGATTTAATAGTGAGAGATGTACAGGAGATTGGATAAAGTTAGTTATAATATGACATTTACTTATCAGGTTTAGAATTTTTAGAGTAAGCATTTATAAAACGGATGTCGTTAAATTAGTACTCTTATGGGGATTATATGTTTGGACAGATTTAAATCATTCAGAAGCTTAACGGAAGGGCAAGGCCCTTGCAAAATAGCTTGCACTTGAATTCTTCGGTTGAGGTAGGTTACGGTTTAATTAGAGTTTAGACTCGACTTAATTGTGGGTATGCTCCTAAATTGCATACTTGTGGATTGGTATTCGAACATGCTTGAAATCGTTGATGTTTGGATTGTTGATTCGTGTATAAATGTTTATTGGAAATTGACTTGATGGAATTGTCTTATGACTTTAAGTGTACTTGAAAACATGGTACATTGTGTTGTATGATGTGAGGTTGTGTAAATTGATATTGATAATACTCATTTATATTTATGTTGGGTCGGGTACCACGCCAGTTCATTTATATTTATATTGGATCGGATACCACGCCGGTACGGTACATGAACATAAATTATTCCCTACAGGTCCTGACTATTTGGGAAAAAATAAGTCCCATAGCATGTGTGTACATATTTGTGTTGATTCTGTGGATGTTTACAGTATGGTTGATACTCTTGATGGTTATGTCGCTTGTTTGTGAGCACTGTTTGACCTGTTATTATTGTATTATTGATTCATCGAGAATTTGTTATGTGATGATGCCTGTCTACTTGTCATTTGATTTAGGTTGTGATACAACAATCAACTACTAAAACGAAATTAAGGACTGAAGAAATAAAAAACAGCAACTAGAAGAAAGGGAGACGAAGAAGAGATGCATAAAGTAAAGATAGATAGAAAGACCTTTACTCCTACCAAGTGATTAACAAAAGATGGTGTATCAAACCATCAATCACACCTCACCAATAGAAGCTCAAACCTTCCTCTTAGGTGGACCAAAGGACTCATACTCCTCAATCACACCTTTCTTGCTAATAGATAAACACAAGTGAAATCCATCAAATATATTAATCTCTCAAGTTTTGATGTATTTTCCAAGACTTACACTAAGATGGATTTTCCAAGCCCTACACTAAGGAAAGAAACTACACTAAGAGTAACACTCAATTTCAATTCATCAAATTCTAATGAAAAGAGTGAAGAAATGGTCTATTTATACTATTACATGCCAAATAACAAAAATGTCCTTAATGAGGGCTTAAAGGAGGCGCCTCTTGAGTGTCATTTTGGAGTGTAAAATGTCTTTATTAGCCTTCACTTGAGGTTCTTCTTGAGTATGGGAACCCTCTTTCTTTCTTCACTTGGACAAGGTTTTGAAAAGGCTTCAAAAAGGTCTTCAATCACTTGAAAAAACTAAAACTTGAACCTTCTACAAGACCTTGTACTCTTTGTGCTCTTCATGCTTGTATCATCCACTCCATCTTAAAAGGAATTTGTCCTCAAATTCGCACCCTGTAAAACCAAAGAAAAGGAAAACAATCACACAATCCTCAAGGGAGGAGGTTAGCATTAGTACCACAAGTTATATAGATAAGCCAAGGTTGCTCACACTTGACATACATCCATGGGTCCTTTGTTTGTGACATGAAAGACTTAGCATAAATAACACAAAGAAAGTTAATAGGATCAATATAAAAAATGGATGGACATAATCCGAGGCTATCCCTCCCATACTTCAAGAATGCACCGAGATCAAAGGGTCGAAGTAACCAAGGGCATAAGCCGAGACTAATCATCCCTTTTACTTAGGGATCCAACTCACAATTATCCAAGACATTACACATAACTATGCTATATACAAGGTCACTATGAACAAGGTTAATGTCATGGTTTTCAACAGACAAGTTCAAAGAAACACTCCAGGGAGATACACATTTGAAATACAACTAACTATCATTTGTTATGATCAGGAAACACCTACCACAAACATCACAAAGGACACGACTAAGGCAAGCATCAAGAGGTAAGGAAACTACAAAGGTCCACAAAAGTCATATAGCATTGTAACTCCAAGTAGACCAACAAACAAATGTCCTACCCCTACATAAAACAAATACAAGACTTGCATGGATATCATCATAAGAAAAGAGGTAGTATAGGAAGGCATCAAGTGTAAAGGCATCATCCAAGGTGCTATCATCTATAAGAATGCTAATTGATTCAATAGGTTTAGCACATAAGGTTGGAATCAAGTCATTTAAACACATATGACTTCCTTCTTTCAAGTTAAACATCAATTTGGCATCCACAAGTTGGGATTCATTCAATTCAAGCACAAATGTGTCAAGAAAGGATGCACATTTAGAAGTATTATCCCAAAACGACAATGACACATTTGCCCTCGGGTTTTCAAGAATAATACTTTGCTTGTCATGTAGACGAAGTAACAAGTTGGGTGGGCCAGCATCATCATATCGATATTTGGCACCGAGGTCAAATGGAAAGAGTGGCCTTAGACATGGATCTAGACAACACTCTTTCTCCCCATAGGCTTCGCCCAATCTAAAAGACATACTCTCTACAATAGCATACATATCATCAAAGGCAAATAGAGAGTAGAGAAAAGTATCACACAAATCAACTTCAACTATGGCGCTCTTATGCAAGTACTCACTAGTTCCAAGTCCATCACCACTAGGATGCTTAACATAGGAAACCCACAAAGAAGAAATAGATGGAATTTCTAAGCATGCACCACTTTCTATTTTAAGAGAGTAATCCCCACATAGATATAAATCACCATGAGCAACAAAGGGAACACACACAAAAACATGTTCACAAGAACAATCACAATCCGGGTTTCTTACATATTCAAGCAATTCAAGGTAAACTTCACCCGATTGATTATTTTGCACACCCTCACTAGTTGTTAGCAACTCACATACCAACGTAGACTCACCTTGGTTTTTACAAGGTTCAACTAGTGTGTAAATACTCTTGTCACTTGGTAATGAAACCTTATTCAAGTTATAAGTGCTAGCACTAGATGGACACAAATCATTCTTACGAAAAGAATTGATTTTGTCATCTAAAGGATCAACTAGTGTTTGCGTACTCACAACAAGAGTTTGGTACTTATGCAACCTAACAACACCAAGAGTATCACAAAAGGAAGATTCATACACTTCTTCACTAAGCAAATCTGAAACTACACCACTTTGGCCACTACTAGCCACATCATAACAATTCAAGTTTCTGGGGGTGTAGAAGATAGCTTTGTTACCTTGTAGATCATGGAAAGTGTGTTATTCAATTGGTTTTGCATCATGGCAGCCTTCATGCTCAACATTACAAGGGAATATCTCAAGGTTTCCCTTTGAACTCACTTCTTCATCACTTATCCCAAAATTGGGATTTTCGGCCAAGGGCTTGAAGGGAACTTCCTTGGGCTTCTCCTTGAGAATTCTAGGGTCTTGAACCTGCACATGAGAAGATAAAATACTAGGAAAAATGCTAGTTTTTGGGTTAGTGAATATCAAGGATCCTTTGTGGACAAGATCCACAATCAAGTGTTATTTTTCCCTTTTAATTTCACTACCTGTGGCTTCCCTTTCCTTTTTCCTCCTTCCTTCACATCCTCCTTGTATCTCACCATCCATTTTCTCTCCATTTTGAGGCTTAGCCTCATCATCTTGGGTTTATAACTCCTCTCCTTCTTCTATTTGGATGGGAAGATTTCGGCTTTATGGCATTTGGAGAGAAGGATAAGGTCTTTGGTTAATTGGGTTTGGGATTTAGTAGTTCGGATTTTGGGGTAGAATTTGAGTACCAAGTCCTTTTTGTTGGACTTGGTTCAATTGTGGAGGGTTTGGTACACATAGTCTATCAACCCCCATTTTTATTCTAGTCATGTCACCCCTCATTAATCCCACATAACCCTTCATATCTCACCTAAAAGCATCTATATCACTCCTTAAAACATCATTATTATCATCTATTTTTCGGGCCAAGGCCTCAAGTCGAGCCATCAAGGCTCCAATAGCATAATTTCTCAAAGGTTGGGAAGTAGTACCTTCGGATCCCATGACAAATGTACCTAAAAGAACAAAAAAAACAGCAAAGGCAAAAACCTACAAAACGAAAAAGGCCTCACCACTCTCACACTCGTTTCTTACCTCACACTTAGTTTCATAAGTATTGAAAACTTGGCAATACTCGGCAAGTGAATGAGTGGTGAATATTATTTGGTCCAGAATCAATTTTTGTTTGATATGACTCAAATAAAATGATGTACGGACTTGAACCAACAAACCACTACGAATTTGAAAACGAGAAAAACACAAAAAAATTGAAGACGCAAAACAAACGGACTTTAATCTAGTTACCAAACTAGTAGGTAGTTACTAGCTTGCTAATTAGTGATAGAACCAACAAAATTGAAACTAGAAACAACAATTAGAAACTAGAAAATCTAACTAAGAACTTAATTTGGCCGTTGAGCTATGATGCGTGGCATTCAATGATTGGACGTTGAGTTTTCAAAAATTTTCACCCAAAATTTTCAAGTCTCAGCCTAGAACACCCTTGGAGAAGAAGAATTTTCATTTGGGAGGGAAAAATTGAAGGTTTGGAACCCTTTTGGAGCTTCAAATGAATTCAAAATGGATTGGTCCCCCACTGTACTTTCAATTGTACTTGATTATTCCCTTTGTCTCTTCTTTCTTTTGGATGACGATGAATATGCCAAGGAATATTCTTTCACAAACACCAAGTACACTCTCTTCCTTCTCCTTTTTTGGATCAAACACGCTCTTTGAATATTCTTCCTTAGCAAGACTTGATGAACATGAAAGAACAAGATGAATATTTAAAAGTTGACCAAAGTTTGACTCCTAACCAAATGAACTCCAAATCTGGATTTTTTTTGTAGATCTAGGTTCCTTAGGCCAAGTTTAACTCAAATATGTAAAAATCAACCATAAAACTCGTCTAAATCACAAGCCCAATTTCGAATCTAGCTTAAAAACTTCAAAAAAACACCATATTCATGGAGGTTCTTAGCTTAAACTCAACCAAATTTTGTTCCAAGTGTAGATCTAGACTCCCTAGGTGTTAGAGAACAAGAATCTAACACAAGAAACTATCAAAAAAAGCTAAAAATTAGTAGATCTAAGTTGTGAAATCGGATCTACTACCAACAACAAGACAACACACAATTTTTTTGAGATTTTCAGATTTTTTGACTCTTTTTTGTTGAGATTTTCTTAATAAGGACACTAAAACAAAGGATTAGAGTTGTGGTAACAACCCTAAGCAAGACTTTGATACCAAATAATATAAAAATCAACTACTAAAATGAAATTAAGGCCTAAAGAAATAAAAAACAGTAACTAGAAGAAAGGGAGATGAAGAAGAGATGCATAAAGTAAAGATAGATAGAAAGACCTTTACTCCTACCAAGTGATTAACAAAAGATGATGTATCAAACCATCAATCACACCTCACCAATAGAAGCTCAAACCTTCCTCTTAGGTGGACCAAAAGACTCATACTCCTCAATCACACCTTTCTTGCCAATTGATCAACACAACTGAAATCCATCAAATGTATTAATCTCTCAAGTTTTGATGTCTTTTCTAAGACCTACGCTAAGATGGATTTTTCAAGCCCTACACTAAGGAAAGAAACTACACTAAGAGTAACACTCAATTTCAATTCATCAAAATCTAATGAAAAGAGTGAGAAAATGGTCTATTTATACTATTACATGCCAAATGACAAAAATATCCTTAATGAGAGCTTAAAGGAGGCGCCTCTTGAGTGTCATTTTGGAGTGTAAAATGTTTCCATTAACCTTCACTTGAGGCACCTCTTGAGTGTGAGAACCCTCTTCCTTTCTTCACTTGGACAAGGTTTTAAAAAGGCTTCAAAAAGATCTTCAATCACTTGAAAAATCTGAAACTTAAACCTTCTACAAGACCTTGTACTCTTTGTGCTCTTCATGCTTGTATCAAGTTGCGTACATGTTATTAAGTCATGAGTTAGACTATGATAACTACTAGTACATAGTGGTTCGTACTGATACTACCTTGTACTCTTCTTTTGTTGAGTGCAGAAATTGTTCTAGATGCTCATACATGATCTCACCTCCAGAGTTTGATAGCAACTCTTGATCCAAGTGTGAGCACTCCGTCTTCAGGCTGCCATGGGTCATCTTATTTGTTCTTGTCCATCTTTCGGGCAATGAAACATTCTTTATTTACTTTATTTTTTTTGTATCTCTTTAGACATGATCTTTGTTAGTAGTTCTTGTACGATGACTTTCGGGTCTTGAAAATTTTGGTAAGTAGATTATTTTGTTTCCGCATTACTAATGATGAACTTTAGATTATTATCGTTAAGATGATTTTATGAAAATATCATTTTAATATTGACTAAGTGATTGGGTAATAGTTGATTTAGATGGTCCTCCCACTGAAAAATTGAGTGTGGGTGCCACTCATGGCCATTTGGATTGTGACACTATCACACGCCTCAACTTTGCGGGGGTCCTTTGTCCCCTCTCGACTATTTATTACCGTATTTCTGTAACATCTATTTGTCTAGCTGGACCCCTGGGTGAATGCACGCGCACTGACACATAAGGATCTGAAATGGTTCAGCTGGATAAATATATGCCACAGAAATACGGTAATAAATAATCGAGGAGATCATAAGACCCCCGCAAAATTGAGGCGTGTTACAATAAATTTTACCAAAATTTATGTATATTTCTGACTTTTTTCCTTATTTTTATTATATGATTCTTTTAGGAAACGTGATTAAATCATCACATAAGAAACTTTTAATTAAAAAACAAAAGATATTTGTAGGTGTCATTTTAATTTCTTAGCTAAAAAAGGTATAATGAATGAACTATACTATAAAGGAACAAAAAGGAAACTAAGATAATTGTCTTTCTGTCCCACAGTTCTTCCTCATGATGGTTAAGCTAGAAAGTTAATTAATTGACACTTAACCTTCTCATTGGTTGAGAAAATTAATTAAAGGGAAATATCTTTTTCTAAGTGTTGTTAATTACCCAAGAAATTGTCTGGATTTTAGAAGTAAGAAGATGATCATTGCTTTTGTTAAGTTGGGACAGAAATAAGCAAATCACAAGCAAAAATACAATGGATGGAGAATACATTGAGAAGAATGACATATTTTCTGAACATCTAAAAACGACCTACTAATACATACGTACAAATAAATCCTAGGCTACCACCACAGACCCCAAGAAAAATCACAAACATGGGTCGCACCGCGAACTTTTCAGGGCCGAATCAACAGAATTTGGGTCACAAACTCTAACAACTTTTTTTTTCTTCGTTCTAACGACCGATCGGTATTTGTATTCAGATTCAATTATATTTGAATTTATACGTGTCGAAAAGTTTCATATTGAGAGTTGTAGCATTCCTTTATAAGGGTGATCTTATATCGAACGAAATTCAAATTCAAAATCTTTAATTAAAGATAAAAGATTACTTCTCATTTTTTCTTTTATCAATCTTTGAAAAAAGTATTAAATTTACTCAATTTTTAACTATGCTTCAAAATTAGCTTTAGTTAGTGTTTTGTAGAAAGTCAATGACAAAAAGATTTTTTTTCTCCTAACAACCAGATAATAATTAATACTCATCGGTTTCACTTTTTTATTTTGTGATGTTCAATAAAATTAATGAATAACTTAATTATTTACTCATTTTAGTCTTAATATTAGATATATTCTTCACTATCTAATGTATTTCTCAAATATTAAATTTATTATATTTAAAGATTAATATGTAAAATTATTCAGACACCACAATTATTAAAAAAAAATGACGAAAGGCAATGTTTGCTGAAATTTGCATACACAAAAATGCAAAACTAACCCTTTCCCCAACAATATGAGAAGAAAAAAAAAGTGACATAATTGCATATTAATAAAATATATGATCTCAGACTCACCACTCTCTGATCTTGACACGTGGATAGTCAAACATTCATAATAATTTTTTATTAAAAAAAGAAAACAAGAAGAAAAGTACTCCACTTAGGGTTCGATTGATCGGGAACTAGTTATTCTGGAATTAATTATTTTAAAATTAATTTTTTGATAATCACATATCACTTTCAATGTGGGATAAAAATCACTATAATTTTTTAATATCTAATTCTGAGATAAATTATTCATGATTTTATATCAACCAAATATACATGGGATGAACTCATTCTAAAATTAATTCAACAATTAGTTATCACTTATCCTTCGTACCAAATTAACACTTTAGAGTTTTAGCTCTTCATGTGCTTTGTATACAGTATTTGTATTTGAGGGGATGATGTTGGAGGGCATGTTATACGATTTAGAAAGAAATTATTATTATTATTATAAAACTTGTCAATTTCTTATCATGGGATGCACGTACGTAGAATCACATAAAATTTGTGTAAATTAATTTATTATAATACATGCATCATGATTAGCAAAACAAACGTCCACTAAGTCTACTATATTACTATTATGACCTCTTAAATATAGAATATTCTATAAGTTGTAATTTTTGAGAATAGAAAACATCTCGTTATGCTGGAATATATATAAAAAAAAAAAAAAAAAAAAATTAGAAAGGGATACATATAATATTATTTTTTGTTTTCAATACTCGTATTATTAAATCTAAATTTGCGTCAGAAAATTTAACAGTGGGAGGTAAAGTTTTCCTTAACAAAGACAATTCCACGTCCAATGCTCGAACAATAACTTAATTTAAATTAAAAATGGAGGAGTATCTATCTCTATAATATTTTTATTTATTTGCAATGCTCGATCTAGCTTAAAAAAATAGTTTACATTAACCTAAAACCTTAATTAGGTTAAAAACTTAATTAGTTCAAATTATGAGTAAAAATTATTAGTAGTTCCTTTTTGCAAGCCGTCTCCTGATCATCAGCCATAATAAGATGGTAAGTAGTTGTTAATTATTTATTAATTACATTAAAAAGTTAATTTAATTAACATAAACTATGATTATTAAATAATATTTGTACTATTTATTTTTACCTATAGTACAACTACAATACCTTATTTTTAAGATTTCAAATCTCACATTTTAAGAAGGCATACCTTTAATCTAAATATAATTTGAATGATTTGAGTCTGACAATATAAAAAATGATTCACATTAACCGTACATAAAGAATATATGAAGTCAATAAATTTTAGAATAGTTTTTTCATGAAAGTAGGTGAATTTTAATTTTGATGATATTTGGAATATTATTCACTTAATAAATGAACAAATCTATCATATAATGTTGACCCAATCCAAACTTAAATATTGATACACACGTCTTCAATGATTTCAACAATGAAAATAGTGCTTGAATTGGTCAAACTATAAATTTGAAAAATATATTAATAAAACATGATTTAGTAAAGTCTTGAGTTAGTAAAAACTATAAATTTGAAAAATATAAATACATTAATTAATAAAACACGAGTTAGTAAAAAATCATTAGTTGTTCAACTTACTTGTATAAAGTTTTGAAAGAAACAAACAAAAAAAATATTTTCTTTAAATACAGTTTTTTTTTCGTCTTGTAAGTTTTTGAATTGACTTACCTAATCATAAAAATCTGAAAACAAATATATAAAATCTCATAAGTTTTAATGATTGAGTCATTAAAATAATTCCAATGCAAAATTAAAGTTGAAAATTGTTCTCCTACCTTGCAACTGCCACAATTAGGGTTGAAAAATCACTACACCATAAAATAATAAAATAATGTTTAAATTATATGCACTAATGATATAAAATTAAAGTTTAATTATACTATCAATATATCTTGACCCATTATAAGAGATTACTTTCCATTTTTTAAGTTTATTAATTAATGTTTGTACAAAGACTTAATTACCTCCAAGCATCTTTTAAGTGATTTGTAGATACATTTTTTTTATCTATCATACATAAAATTTATTTTCAATAAAATAAAACCACCCCCACCCCCCGCCCCAGCCCCCATTTATATACTCATAATATCTCAAAACTCTCCATTTCTTTAATTTCTTCTTCATCACCCTTAGCTTCTTTTTCTTCCAACTTGAAATATCCAAATACCCTAATTAATTTTCTTTAAAATGGTTCGTCCAATATTACCAAGAATTAATGGTGATAATTTATATACTTCCATGCCATTATCAATTGGTTTATTTCTTTCAATAATAGCACTTGTAGCATTATGTGCAAAACATGCAAAAAAAACTTCAAAAAAATCCATGTCCAAAACTAGTAATGAATCCAAAATTGTTCCAACTAACATGACCAAAAAAATCGATGAAGATTCCGGTCATCGTACCGGAGAAGTAGCCGGAGAAGAAGGTCTATGGCAAAAGGCAATTATGTTAGGTGAAAAATGTCAACCACCAAAATTTTCTGGTGTTATATATTATGATTCATTTGGAAATAGGGTTGATGAACTTCCAAGATCACCAAGAGCTAGTCCAATGCCAAGATATGCTTCTTAATGTAACTACTTTTTTTGGAATAATTTCTGTATTCGAGTCAGCTTGTATGCACCTCGACTAATATCACGTGATACTAGATTAATTTTGCATGATGTGTTCTACCTTTCATTAGCATATATCAGAAATGGGAAAAGATCGTCTAATGTTTTTATCTCTGCTGAAATTTGAACTTGAGAGCTCACGTTATTAATTAATTCTAGATTTATCTATAGATCTTTTTTTTTTGGCATGAATGATGAATATATATAATGTACCCCCCCCCCCCCCCCTCTTTGATTTAACAAAATGCATGTTTTTGCCGTTGAGTTTTGTATTATTGGGCAGTTTAGAATGCTATATATAAAAAAAATAGTGTCATGCATTAAAGTTTCCGCTGTGTATGGGGTCCCGAGAAAGGGTCGAATCATAAGGGCTTCTTGTACGCATACAGTATCGTCTTACATTTCTGCAAGGTGTTGTTTCACGGCTAGAATCTGTGACTTCCTAATCACATAGTAGCAATTTTACCATGTTGATCGTGGGCAGTTTAGAATTATAAAAAAAAAACGTAATGCACTAAAGTTTTTGTTATGTATGGGGCTCGAGGAAGGGTCGAACCACAAGGCCTCTTGTATGCAGCCTCATCTTACATTTTTGCAAGGTGTTGTTTCCCCAGCTTGAACCAATGACTTTCTGATCACATGATAACAATTTTACCATGTTGATCGTGGGCAGTTTAGAATACTAATTACGATAGATTTTGGATGAAATTATGCGCTACTAATATTGATCGTGCTATTTTGAAATCCGATAATATTTGTCGTATCATTCGACGGAAAGGAAAGAAATGAGATCTTTTACCCACTTTCTCACATGGTAATTAAGAAAAAATTATTTTGTGGTTTTCATTTTTGATTATTTCACTTTTGACTACATTAGAGAAAACTTAATCAACAAGGAGAAAAATCCCATTTTTTTAGAGCAGATTATCAAATCTTTTTAAGATTGTATGTCCTATATATGTGATAAATTTGAGAATAAGTAGGTAATCTGTTTTACTTTTTGAAATCTCTATATTTTATTGTTTTGCTAATTTCTATCATTTTTGGTGTTTCATATCTTTATAGTAAAAAATTCAATAAACTCATTTTACATGAATATTTCAATATTTACCTTCCTTTATTATTTCTAAAAATCCTCCAAACATAATATCTCCATTTTGAGTTTGGACACTGACATTATATTTACTTTAATTCTTCTTACATTATACAAGGAAAATACCAAGCTATAGGTAGTATAATACTTTACTACAATTATGCTCAGATCAAAATTATATTTTATTTTTTTCATGTATACCAACATTCTAGCGTAATCCACAAGTAAGGTTTTGAGATGGTACAATATACGCAGACGACAGACTTAATCGATCACCTCTACCTCACAAAGGTAGATCGATTGTTTCTGATAGACCCTCAGTTTTAGTTTGTACTTTTTCATAGATGCTGCATTATTATTGAAATTATAATATTGTGATACAAGAGGGTTGCCAAAAAAAAATTCATAATGTGATGGAACCATATATTATACAAGCATTGATATAGCACTCACAGCATTAATATCATATAGCTAGACAAACTTGTTTTATATTCTCTTATATTATAAGAGAGAGTTGAGCATTTACTATATCATCCCTAATTAATTATTATATATCATTTATCTATTAATAAATTAATAATATTTAATAAAAAAGTAAAATAGACATTTATGATATGTTTACTTCAACTGTTTCAACCGTAATTTTACTACTTCGTTTCTAATTAATTATTATAAGTCATCTAAATATTAAAAAATTATTATAAAGTCATTTAAGTATTAAAAACATAATAATATTTAATGCTAAATTAACTTAACGTCTTATATGAGGTCCACTTAAAAAAAAATCGCAAGTATTTTTATGGTAATTTTGCTATTTCACTTCTAATTAGTTATTATAAGTCATTAAAATATTTCTACATTGTTGCTTCAATCGTGATTTTACTATATCACCCTAATTAATTATTATGATCATCTAAGCATTGTGCCACTTAAATTAGAATAGAAGAAAAAGTATTACAAAAAATAACAATTAAAAAAAATAAATTATTTCAAAAGTATAATTGACTATCAATGCCAAAAAATTTTGGGCAAGGAAAGTAATATATATTATTTGAAAATTACATAAAAATTATAATAAATTACAACAGTTAACAACTAAAATATCTTTAAAAAATTTAATATGTTATATGTTTCAAAAAGTATGTATAAAAATACTATAAATTATAATAATTAACAACTTAAATAATTTGAAGGTCAATCTATCTACTTTGACACAACTTCATTGGTCCTTCCCATTGCCTTTATTTTTTTTATCCATTTTAATTTTTTGTCTTATTTTTTTTAATTTGCTATATATTTCAAAAAAATGCAAAAAAAATTCTATAAATCACAATAACTAATAACTTAAGAAATTAAAAAAACATAAGATATTTTGCTGACTCTCGAAATTTTATCAGTATCATTTAAACTGAAGTAGGAAAAATATAATATAAATCACAGTAATTATAAACTTAAATTATTTTTAAAATATAATTGAATATTAATGCCACAAATTTTGGACAAAAAGAGTAACATATATTATTTAAAAATTATATAAAAAGTATTATAAATTACAACATTTAACAATTTAAAATATAAAAAAAATATTAATCTATTATATATTCCAAAAAAAAAAACATAACAAATACTATAGATCACATTAATTAACAACTCGAAAAATGTAAAGATATAAAATATTGGTTGGCTCTCGAAATTATATCAGTCCAACTTAAATTAGAATAACTAAAAATATAATTAACTATCAATTGCACAAAAGTTTGGACAAGGAGAGTAACATGTATTATTTGAAAATTATATAAAAAAGTATTATAAATTAAAATAGTTAACAACTTAAAATACTTAATAAATGATTTTATCTATTATATATTTTTTAAAAATACGTAAACACAACAATTAACATTTTCAAAAAATTTAAAGATATAAAATATTTAATTAACTCTTCGAATTATATCAGTGTCACTTAAATTGGAATAGAAAAAAGATACTCAATAATTAAAAAATTAAATTATTTTAAATATAAGTGACTATCAATTCCACAAAAGTTTGAATAGGGAGAGTAACATGTATCATTTAAAAATTGTATAAAGGATAATATAATTTACCATGGTCAAAAGCTTAAAATATCTAAAGCATATTAAAAATATGATTATCCAAATTCTATTTATGTCACATAAATTGAAACTAAAAAATAACATATATTCACGGCCATCGAGGTCTAGTTTGTTTTAGATTTTGGACAAATCTTGATAATATGTGAATAGTCCCTTACATTATTATTTCATTTTTGGAGGGAGCTCCTGTTCATTTTCTTTCTCTTCGTTTTTTTCAAGTTCTTATTTGGATGGAAGATAATATTAATAAAAAAAAAAAAAATTGGAAAAAAAATGAATATTTCTCATGATTAAACGTAAAAATAATAGTTAAATGAGGTATAAATAATTTAAAGATTGACAAAAGTAAGAATATAAACTATACATTTTATTATTTACATATGAAATAAATAGTTGATAAATATAAATAGTGATGTTCTTTTTACAAAATATAAACTTGTAGGTTAATTTTTGTATTTGAATAATCTTAAATCATGATTTGATATCCCCAAAACATGTTTTTTGAAGAATTTGGGATTTCATGTCATGATATGAAATCACGAGATGAAATCGCATGACCAAACGTTGATTTCATCTCATAATTTCATATCATAGACATAAAATTGCATGTCCAAAAACATACTTAGATAGAAAAAATAGGTGAAAAAATAAAGAGAGAAAAGAACTAGTTCAGCTAAAGTAACAAATACACAACTTATATTTTCAATATTACAAAAAATCTCAACTCCTTAAATATATTACAAAAATTCCACATATACACAGAATGTTATGTATAAGTCGGTTATGTTATGTATATTAATAAGGAAAGAGAGTAAAATAATTAAAAAAGTGGGAGAGAGTGTAATTACTTTCGAACATATGATTTAAGAAAATCATTTTAAATCTATTTGCACATGTAATTTGGGATCGTGAGTAGCTAAATTCTCCAAAAAAGAAAAAAGAAAAAAATAGAATTTGAGACTCAAAATTTTGATTTCACTTTTTTTATAATATAAAATTTAATCCATAAGCTTACATTTTGTAAGAAGAAGACCTATCATTTTAAATTGTATAAGAGAACGTTCAAGCTCGACGTGAAGAAATTGACTCTATCATTTGAAAAGATTATAGTATTGAAGAATCTCTAGTTACTATTATTGTTGACTAGTGAATTTTTATAAAATTATGTGCATTTGTAAATTTATAATTGTATATATTTATCTATAAAAGCAACATGAAGATATGTGATATATTTCGATATATTGCTTATGGACTATGGTATACTCATTTGGTAAGACAGCATAAAAATTCAAAAAAATTTGATAGCTTTCCCAACTTATAGAATTTTCATATTTTTGAGAAAAAATACACATTAACAAATGAGAATTGCACATTCAAATAAAACTTCAACTTTAAATTAATCTAATTTCAAATTATGTCAAAGAGGACCTAAGAAAAAACAAACAAACAAAAAAATATTGTGTTCATATGATAAGGATCAACATGTAAAAAGAGGTTTTAGTTTCGAGCTTTAAATATAGAATAACCTTGGTAGAGATCCCTTCGATGGACCTACTCGAATCTAAATTAGTCGGATACTAATGTGAAAGCAGGAAAAAAGTAAATCCCAACAATTTGGAGCTCAATTACAATTTTTTTTTGACATTTTACATTATTACGAAAAATTTTGATTTTAGATCGTAGAGATGCATAATCAATTTTATATATATATATATATATATATATATATATATATAAATATTCTTAATACAAATACATAATCAAATCAAAAGTTAGTGAATTTAACATGTCAAATAATACACACCAAGAAAGAGAACTAGAGAAGCAATATATAATATATAAAAGAGTTCGGAGTTAAAAGGGACACTTTCTCAAGTCTAGAGTCAAAACAGACAGTCCGTTTCTTTATGTACCAAAACGGACAGTTTGTCCAAAAATAGACAAGCTACAATTAACACCGTTTGTGAACGTGAGGAAAAAAATGTTCATAGGGTTGATTTTGAGTCGGTCGAAATACATAATACATCCAACAAAGATACAATTTTTCCTTTGTAAACGTACATAATTAGCTCTAGATACATTCTTTTCGCTTTTAGATCCGTCGAGATACATAATTAGCTTTTAATGTATTCGATGAAGATACATAATTAATTGAAATTTTTCTAAGTTACTTTATAAGAGTGGAGATTTGTGTAAATACATAAGTTAAGTTGCATATTTATGTTATTATTATTTTTTTTGGGGCAAAATTCAAAAATAGCATATTTAGCCCCTTAATTATGAGTTTCATAGCAACAGTTTCATAATTACATAATATAACAAGTTGTATTTTGTATTTTTGCAAAGTGTTGCTACAAAAATACAAATACATATGATTTTTACTGTCCTTATGATCGATATGAATTTTGTATTTTTACAAATTGTTGCTACAAAAATACAAATATATATGCTACAAAATGTGATTTGATAAAAGTGTTGTTATTTTTTATAATTTAATATTAAAGACATAAATTTAACACAACTTTTCATTTTTACCCCCAAAAAAAGAAAGAAAAAGTTGACCTTGTAATGCCTTTTCAAAAGTTAATTGTTTGTCAAATCATAAGAACAAATTTGGAAAAAAATTCAATAATTTACTTATTTTGAAACATTAATAAATATCTCAATAATTCACTTATTTCGAAACGGAGGGAGTACTTAACTATGCTACTCTAGATATTTTTTTTACTTATTCTTTTTATTTTTTTTAAGAAAGGCCTAACTTTCCTAAATTGAATTTGAATGTACTACTACTCTCCCTGTGTTGTTTACAAACAACGTTAATCTTGTAGAACAATGTCAAGTTCCACTGTACAAATGTTAACAACATCTTCATTATTCTCCACCCAAAATTACCCATATTCTGATATTTTCAACCAGCCAATAAAAAAGATAAAATGTGTAGCTAAAACAAGGAGAAGGAAATCAAGAATGGAGATTTTGGCTATGGCTAGTGATAATTCAGTTAAAAATGAAAAATCCACAAAGCTAATTACCTTTTTGGGCAAAGGGGGTTCTGGGAAAACTACTTCTGCCATCTTTGCTGCTCAGGTTAGTTGATTAATCACTCTCACTTTGTCTCGATTTATGTAGTACTGTTTGACTTGACACAATATTTTAAGTAAAAATAGAACTTTTGAGATTTGTGTCTAAAATAACTACTAGTAGTATTAGATAACTGCTCACTCTTCTCAATTTAAATTTATGCAACACTGTTTGACTTGACACGTTGTTTAAGAAAAAATGAATGACTGCATCCAAGGGTGTGGCCTAGTGGTTCAATGAAGTTGAGATGAGCACCATGAGTCTCAGGTTCAATTCCCAGCAAAGGCAAATACTAGGTGTTTTCTTGGTGGACGGAGTTACTTGGGACCTGTTGCTGGTGGGACGTGGCAGGTATCCCGTGGATTTAGTCGAGGTACGCGCAAGCTGACCCAAACACCACGGTTATCATAAAAAAAATGAATGACTTTGGACATAATGTTTAAGAAAAAATAACAGTTTGATTTGACACAATGTTTAAAAGGAATGAAGGGTATTGAAATTTGTGTCTAAAATAACTACTACTATTCGATAACTACTCACTCCGTTTCAATTTATGTGGTATCGTTTGACTTGATAAGATGTTTAAGGAAAAATAAAGACTTTAGAGATTTGTGTCTAAAATAACTACTAGTAGTACTAGAGATAACTACTCCCTCTGTTTTAATTTATGTGACACTGTTTTAATTTGACATGTTGTTTGAAAAAAATAATAAATGACTTTTAAAATTTGTGTCAAAAAAGGGTAAAAGAGAAAATTTACAGTATGGTGAATTTTATTTTTTTGGAACGGATTAAAAAGGAAAGGGTGACACATAAATTGCGATAAAGGGAGTATTAAATTTTGCTCTGAAGATTCTAACTTTTTTGTTGTGTTCTCTCTTTTATAAGCAGTAGATGGATGTTGTTGTTGTTGTTTTGGTTGAAAATGTGAGGTTGTATTGATGCTTCATAAATTCTTAGGACTGAATTGTTGGGTTAGAAGTAGCACGATGTCATGCGGAAGTTAATAGTTGCAAACCGTAAACCGCAGGAGCGATAAATCTGAGTGCAAAGTAAACTATACTACAAGGAAACATATTCTGAATTTTGCTTTAAAGATTCTACTTTTTGTTCCATTTTATCTTTTTTAGGTAGTAGATGGATGTTCTTTTGGTTGGAAATGTGGATGTGTTTATGCTTCTTAAATCATTTGGGACTGAATTGATGGGATCGAAGTAGCAGGGCGTCATGTAGAAGTTAGTAATTGCAAACCATAACAATGATAAATCTGACAACAAAGTAAACTATACTAAAAGAAACTTATTCTGAATTTCGCTCTAAAGATTCTACTTATTTTTTTTTTTTCCATTTTATCTTTTATAAACAGTAGATGGATGTTGTTGTTTTGGTTGAAAATGTGGAGTTGTTGTATTGATGCTTCATAAATCATTTGGGCCTGAATTGTTGGGATCAAACTAGCAGGGCATCATGCGAAAGCTAGTAATTGCAAACCATAGGACGATAAATCAGACGATTAAAGTAAACTATACTAGAAGAAACATATTCTGATTTTTTTCAACCAGCCAGTGAAAAAGATAAAATCTTTAGCTAATACAAGAAGAAGATCAAGAATGCGATTTTGGCTATTACTAGTGATGATTCAGCTAATAATGCAAAATCCACTGAGCTAGTTACCTTTTTGGGCAAAGGGGGTTCTGGGAAAGCCACTTATGCCATTTTGCTGCTCAGGTTAGTGGATTAAGTGTACAATTTTGCTATAAAGATTCTAAGTTTCTGTTCATTCTCTCTTTTGTAAGCGGTGTATGGATGCTGTTGTTGTTTTGGTTGAAAATGTGGGGTTGTGTTGATGCTTTTTAGATCATCTGGGACTGAATTAGTGTTTGAACTCTTTTCTATCCCTGGCTTCTATAAGAGGATAGATTGTTTGTTGTTAGAATTGTTGACGGAGTTGCTAACAACTTGAATTTTATTATTGAAAAGTAAGGACTCCCTTCGGTCTTATGATTCTTGCACTAATTTTCTTGTGTGACTTGTAAAGTTGTAGCCATGTGACCAGGAGGTCATGGGTTCAAGCCGTGGAAGCACCATCTTGCAGAAATGCAGTGTAAGGTTGTTTACAAAAGGCCCTAGTGGTCCGGTCCTTCCTCGGACCCCGAGTGTAGCGGGAGCTTTAGTCCACCGTGCTACCCTTTTAATTTTTCTTGCACTCACACTCTAACGACTCTCTATGTTGCTCTCTATCTTATTTCTCACTTGACTACTCTCTTCTTGTTGTTTTCTTACTTGCTTAAGCACTCACTATTTACTGGAGTACTTATACAACTCAAATGAAGCACTCACAGTTACTTTCATGATTTAGTTCATTTGTCTTAAATAACATTCAACTTTTTTTTCTTTACGAACTGTTTTCAAGGAGGTATACCAATTTTGTAATACACAATCAAAATCAAAAGACAATAATTCCAACTTTAATACTTTTATTCATGATACTGCAAGGAAAGCACGAGTGCAACCAAGTTTTCTCTCGTCACGTGCTTATTCTCTTGTTTGTCAGAAGGAAAACTTGTTACACTTTGTCTTCCCTTTTCTTTTTCCTTCGACGCTGTGGGCAGTGGAGCAAAGAATGGAAAAAACATCCAGGAGTGCAGGGGAGGGGGTAGGAAGTGAACAAACCTCATGAATCGTTTAGAAGTTTGTTTCCTGGGAATCATCATAATATTGTTTTTAGGTGATTTGTTTCCTTAAAATATCCGGACAAAAGCTATGTTCTGTATGTGACGATGACACATACGTTTAGGTCTCACGCGAAATATTAACACAATATTCATTGATCACTGCATCTCTGGCTACATTCTCCCCTATAAATTTATAACAGCATGCTCTTCCATTTAGTGTTATTATCTTGGCACTATCGCCACAATTTGCTTTGTTTTTGCCCTTTCATTTTCAGTGTATTTTCTATGATATTATTATATCGTCGACGTCTAGTACTATACAAAAGATTAAAGAGACACTCTACATTGACCCTGAATCTGCCTGTCTTTTCCTCTTTAAACCTTAACTAATGATGTACCATAACAGGAATCACACGTTTCTCCTGAATAAGATGAAGTTAGGTAGACTAACCCGCAAATTTCTTTTCTTACCAGCATTATGCAATGTCAGGGCTCAAAACATGCTTGGTGATACATTCTCAAGATCCGACAGCTGAATATCTTCTGAATTGTAAGATTGGGACATCGCCAATAACATGCAACGACAACCTTTCAGCCGTTAGATTGGAAACTACAAAAGTCAGTTCCTGTTTAACCCTTACTTCACCCGTCTTTCCTGCAATGTTGAGATTTTATATTGGTTGCAATTCATTTACGCTGAACAATCATCGGTAATTGCAGATGCTCCTTGAACCTCTTAATAAACTGAAGCAAGCAGATGCTCGTCTTAATATGACTCAAGGAGTTCTTGAAGGGGTAGGTATGTAACTTAATGGTGCAATTGTCTGTCTTTCTTTCGCCAGAACTGGATGAGTTCTCTTTGAGTAACTTTTTTCACAATATCTTAGGTAGTTGGAGAAGAGCTTGGAGTACTTCCTGGTATGGATTCCATATTTTCATCCCTAGCACTCGAGCAGCTTGTAGGATTTTTTGAAAATGTGGTTCGACAAAATAGTAAAAAAGAGAAATTTGATATTATTATTTATGATGGCATGAGTACTGAAGAAACGATTAGGATGATTGGTGCAACCAGCAAAGCAAGGTTAGATCTTCTCCCCGACTTGTTAAATGTCTCTATGCAAAAATCGATGTGGAATATCATATCTTTTATTTCCACATGCAGGTTATACTTGAAATATCTCCGCAATTTAGCTGAAAAAACTGATTTAGGAAGGCTGGCAAGTCCCTCACTTTTGAGACTTGCGGAAGAAGCCTTGACTCTAAGCGGTAGCAATCTTAATCTGAATGGGAAAATGAGTTCAGAAATTTGGGACCTTCTAGAACAAGTATTGGGGGTATGTTAACTACTAATCTTTTTTTTCAAAGATACCATCAATTTTGACCTAGTCTATCGGAAACAGCCTCTCTACCTCTGGTATGGTAAGGTCTGCGTACACTCCAACCTTGCCTAGACCCCAATCGTGGGATTACACTAGGTATTTTGTTTTTGTTGTTGCATCGAATTTGAACTAAAGGTTCTAATGATTTTGCATGCTGCAGAGAGGATCTAAAATATTTGCAGAACCCAAAAGGTTTGGTTGCTATATTGTGGTGGATAGAAACAGCCCTGTGTCTATGGCTTCTGCTTTACGCTACTGGGGTTGCATAATCCAGGCCGGTGCACAGGTTTCTGGTGCATTTGCTCTTGCATCGCCAAATTCAAGTGGAGAATCAGGAGCAACGATTGAGATTTTTTCACCTTTGCCTTCTGCTTTTGTTCCACATATCTCAGTGGGAGCCCATCTAGATTGGAACAAGATTATGCAGGATAGTCATAGCGAGAGTGCACGGAATCTTCTGACAGTAACAGCTCATAAGGCCAGCATTCCTCCAGTTACCTTTGATCCAACCAACAAAATTGTCACACTTCTCATGCCCGGTTTTGACAAATCGGAAATCAAGCTATATCAAGTATGTAGTATGGTTTGTTTCACCTATCTGCATTTTGCGTATACTATGATACCAAAAGTGATCCTCCTGTGAACTTGCAATGAAATTCTTCACTAGATGAAACATTGACTCACTTAACTGCAACGAACGCAGACTATGAAGCATTCAACAGGTGCTTACGTTTGCATGAAGCACTATATTATGTAGTTGAGCGATTAAGAACATTCCTAGCTTGCTGTTCTAGGATGCGATCAGAGTTTTGCTGTTAATATAGCACATGAAAAGTTCTTCTGACATCTAACTTGCTTCGGTTGTCCAATTTGAGAGTGCTCGACCCTTTGAAGCTACTACGATGACCAAAGGCTCATTGCTATTATCGTTGCTCTACTTGTTTTGCTACTGAAAACCAAATTATATGGTGAAATTAATCAGAATTTCTGGCTATTTGCAGTTTAGAGGAGGATCTGAATTGTTGGTGGAGGCTGGTGATCAAAGACGTGTCATTCGTCTACCATCTCAACTTCAAGGGAAGGTTGGAGGTGCCAAATTTACAGATAGAAGTCTTGTCATCACAATGAGATAGCAGATGAAATCAAGAAACCTCAATAACATGTTTAGCTATAAGCATGCCTTTAGTCAGTTTGCATCAGCTGTCGTAACAATATTCATGGCCGCGCAGTCAATAAACGTTTTCCCTATCTATGTACAATGTGAAGGTTCACCATGTTAAATGGAGGAAACAGTACTGATGATTGAATCACCATAAACTACATTCTCAAGTTTCTCATCGTTGGGGGCGACATACTTCAAGCTTGAAGTTAATATGACTGATTACTCGAATTTCTTAATATTCAACAGTTATGCAAGTGTTTCAGTCATTTTTTCCAGTGTAATGTATACTCAAATTTTCAGAATTGATGAATATGGAGATCCAAAATTCACTTATAGTGAAGTTGTCAAAAGTGTTTCCCCCTATAATATTTATTCCTGCAACTTCTTTTAACTAATCTGTGTTATCTGATATTCACCTTGAGTTGAACCTTTTGAATTGTACAAAATGTCCAAGATGGAATATGTTTGCTATACTTGGAGAAAAAAGATGAAATATACAATGACTAAAACCAAAATACAAATATATTCATGGTTCTTGTGTACTCTCTCCTCCTATTTGTGACCGGACTCGACTCCTTAGTTCTTCAAATGCCTTCATACTTTCAGCGTCAAATCCTCCAGCAAACTGAAGATGGCAAAAAGAAGGATTTTCAAAGTCAAGCTGGTGAATTCTTCAATCAGTATCTATAATAAAACAAGTGAACAAAATGCAGGTGTGGTGTGTATATACCTGATGAACTCTGAAAGCAAAACGAACCCCTTGTAGAATCAAAAACTCTCTGTTTGGTTCCTTTTCGGGTCCATCCAGTGCATCGAGCTCAGATGCTACACGTTTCATGTACTTCCTCGCCAACTGTACTGAAGAAAGCTTGATCTGCAGAAGAGAAAAACATAACAGATCATTTCTCTGCAAATTTTTTGTTCTTTCTTTTGAACTTATCGCGAAGTGAAATCGTATTTTATGTTAATTACACAGGTTCTTGATATTTCCTAATTCACTTCACATTCTGAGGTCTTCATGCAGCATGGTTTTTGGCGGAAAAGTTCGCGTTTTTATATGAAAAAGCCTCGAGAAAGGACACCGCAATGATGTTTCTACATAAGAACATACCTTGCCAACAACACCTGAATCTTGCAACCAATCAGTAGGAATGCCAAATTCTCTGTATCGTGATGCAGCCATATCGCGAGTACGCAGTAGTGCATAAACACTTTGTTCCACCCTGGTATCCAGAATGAAAATCTGAGCTAGCTATACATAGGAATGAAATGAAGAAAAAAATGAACTACACATGAAAAGGCTATGTTGCTTGGACTCTTCAAAAATGTTGACAGGTGCGTGCCGGATCCTCCAAAAGTAGTGTATTTTTGAAGGATCGGACATGGGTGCAGCAACATTTTTGGAGAGTCCGAACAACTTAGTGAAAAGGTACCAATTCAAAATATGTTTAAGTTTAAATGTGGTATGGAACAGTTTGTTTAAGTCTCAACCATTTTCACATCCTACCAATGGCGGAGCCCGGAGTTCCGCTAAGGGGGTTCAAATTATGAAGGGGGTCCAACATCCATGGTATATACATAGAAAATAATTTTAAACGTGTATAAACAGTGTAATTTTCCGCCATGGGGGTTCAGACTCGTCCATGCCTGGATCCTCCCCTGCATCCTACTAAACCTAAATTCTCTAGTTTATAGACAAAAAGAGGCATAGATATCATCAGAGACTTACTTTTCAAGCAACCTGTACATCTTTTTCAAAGCAGCATCACATTGAAGATTTGGGTCATCAACAAAGGTGGTTACTTGCTTTTCTAGTTTCATTAGATCTTGATATTCGAAGGCAGCCTCTCTCAATGCATCGGCTTTTCCTTCAGGCCAGTCAAAGTGCTTGAGGACAGCTCGTTCATCAACCTTGAAAAGATCAATGAGATAAACTGTTAATGAATGCTGCAGGTATATAATGCAGAAAGTGCATGGTCCTCGTCGCTTGGGAGAGATTAATTAACCAACTATTTTCATATCCACTGTATAAAAATATGATTAATAAGGGAAACTGACATGATATAACAACTTAAGCCCACTAATTACCTGTTTTAGCAATATTTTTAAATTATTACAGAAAATAGCTAGATTCTTTTATTTTTATAGCAGATTTTTACTACATCCCTCAGGCTAGTGTATGTATGACTGTATGTTTGTATGATCGTCAGTGTATATATGATACATTTTGATAGAAAACTTTTTTTATGTTTTGAAAACTCAATAAATATCGCCATACTTTTTTATTAGGGGCACAAATACTGCTATTTATGAAAAGTGATGTTCATGTCCCCTATTTAAGGAATAGGGAATTTGAAGGTATAATGTCAAGGAAATACCAAGAAGGAGAGTTCTTCATCTAGCCAGTTCACGAATGCCACTAGATCCTCGATATTAGTAAATGAAGCAGCACGAACTTCAGTTGCCAATGACTCGACAAATTCACCTTGACTTTCCACATCAGCTTTCACCTGGTTTTGCACAATTCTCCTTTGAGTTAGAATAGGGTAATAGGCACATGCATTATTCAAAGGAGTAAAAGAGAAGTTCTACATACAGCTAACAGGAATGTTGATCTGTTTTCTATCTCCCCAATCATGTTGCTTCTTGCATCTGATGTGTTTGAATTAGCGGTTATCAAAGCTGATGGTGTGTCCTTCTTTGACTCGCGTTTCATCAATGTTTGGTAGAATTCAACTAATTCAGGAGCACGATGGACCTTATCACCTCCAGCTCCTCCTTTCATTAGAGATCCAGGAGGAGGTGGTGGTCTAGGAGGTCCTCCACCAGGTGGCGGAGGCGGTGGTGGAGCACCAGGCGGAGGTGGGGGTGGGGGTGGACCTCCAGGTGCTCCACCTGTAACATTAGCTGGAGCTGGACCACCTCCTGATCGTTTAGGAGGTGGACGAGGAGTCCTAGTAGGTCTTTTCTCAATATTAACAAGTTTCATTTTGCTTACTGCTTGAGAGTCGGTTTTGCTATCACCAGACTGCTCTGCTGAGTCACCAGAGGCAGAGACCACCGGCAAAACTGGTACTGACCCTGGCAGTGGTACCGACTTCTCTTTCAGTTGAGCAAGTTTTGGAGGCAAGGACCTCTCAAACCTTGCTGCTCTTGCTTGCTCGGCTTTTACCTTAATTTGCTTCTCTCGTTCTACTGCCAGCTTATGCCTATCTTTGAATGCCGGATACTTCTCATCTAGAACCCCTTCCACTGATTTCGACATCAGAGAGAATGATGATGCAACTGAATTCAGTGCCTCAGCAGAAGATTCTCGTGTCCTAATAGATGGAAGCTTTGGTGTTTCCGGGGAATCATATTCCTCAGCTGTTCCAAAAGTAGTGATGGCTACACCGTCACCCGCATTCCTAAGCATTAGCGATTCAAGTGGACCCCTTGGTCTAACGCTCATACTCATCCTACCCGGAGATGCTCCCCCAAGAGATCTTGCTGGTGAAGACATAACACTAGAATCGTCTTTACCACCTCTGCTGCCCCATTTCTTCAACTTCTGGATTAAGTTGGGCTTTTTACTGAAACTACTAAATCTGCTAGTGGAACTGTCGATAGAAGCATTATCAAAGTCTTCACTACCGGGAGAAGATGGCTGAGAAAAATTGCTTTCAAGATCTGTATCTCCTTGCCCACGTTCTGATCCTGCGTATTCTAACATCAACTGTTTGGCCTTCTGCTGAGATCTTGGGCTCAGACTTTTACTGAGGTCACGAGCCGATACTTTTCCTTGAGGTGTTTGGTAGTTCCGAAGTTCAAATCTTAAGCATGCATTGACCCAACGAAGATACACTAGCTCTTCAACTTCACTGAATCTGTTCATTTGAAGTCCTTCTACTTGTTTTAGAAGATCTTCATTTGTATGCTTCAAATTAGTTACTTCTTCCCTCACCTGAGCAACCAGTTCATTCTGCAGCAGCATGCCAAAAAAAGGTCAGGAATTTACATACCATCAGTTCACACACTAACCAAAAACATCACACAATCATTCTCATTAGAAGCTGAGAATCTCCAATTATTCAGTGGTGCGAGCAAAAAACAACTATCAAAATTTGGGATGGAGCTATAAGCCTGTCTATAGGCTCGGCAAGAACCTAATAGCTTTGGTCCAAACATTGCATTTGTTTTTCAAAATTTACTTAATATGTATAAATACTTTATCCAGAACCCAGTAAACTATCTTTTCTAGATTTCGAACCCATAAATTCAATATCTTAGCTCCGCCATTGGTCAAACTAGAAGGAATTAAAGAGCATGAGAAACAGCAAAAGCATATCTACCATCACAATTATGATAATAACAAGATATCAGAATATGGCTATTGTCCTAAACTTGATCAGTTTACATGAAAATAGTGGTATCAAGAGTTATAATTTACCTCTGTCATATTAGAAAGCTTTGCTATTTTAGATTCAGCAGCATCCAATTTAATAACCAACTCTCTCTTTTCATGCTGAAGTTCTTTGTTCTTCCTCTTAAGCTCCATAACCTCCACTTCCAACTCCTTCACAAGTTTAAGTTTCTTGTCAACCTCGGAATCTCTCTTGAAAGCTTCCTCTTCCTTTTCTTGAAGTCCAGTAACATGTTGTTTTAGCAACAACAGCTGAGCTTTCGTTTGGTTAGCTTCGAGTTGCATCTGCCTTTGCAGCTCCTTAATCTTGCTTCTAGCAGCTTCTAGATCTTTCCTAGCAGTAGCTCCATGAAAAAGCTCCTCTTGAAGCTTTTGTTTCTCGGCCTGTAACGTGTTTATCGTGATGTTGAGCATGTCAATCTCAACAGTCTTAATTTTGAGCTGCTTTTGTAACTCGAGAATATCTGATTCTTGTTCCTTCAAACCATAATACTCAAGCAACTCCCCTTCAAGCTTCACCTCCCTTTCCTCGAGTTCCTTAACAAGGTTTCGCAATCTTTCAAGTTCATTAGCGTTGTTGGCCATCTCAGTTTGGTAAACCTTCTCTCTCTCTTCTCTTCCTGTATCATACTTGTCACTTGGTAACGGAAATTCAATCTCCCCGGATAAAAGATCTTCGAATTCAGGGAAAAGATCATCATCAAGATCAAGCTGGTTACCCTGTGCTGGATTTATAATTCCATTGATTAATTTAACTTCTTCTTTCTCTTCTTCCTCATCCTACAAGTCACCAAACGAAACAAAATCCAAAAACAGTCAGACCTTTCTATAACAACATTTCACCATATCAGTCATACTTTCTGCGGAACCAATCTTTCATGTTATGTTATATTATATTCTCTCTAACACCATTTCACTATAACATCCAAAAAATATTGAAACAAACACTATAACTCAGTATCAAATTGTTGCTAAAGGAGATATCAACACTATTAACCAAACAAAGAGTACACAAATTTCTCTATACTTACAACCACTTCTTTGAGGCCATCCGTCGAATACACGAGCTGTTCCTTCTCATCACCTCCATAGCCTCGTTGTTCAGGCAATTCTTCACCATTTCCTAATAACCAAATACATAAGAAAACATAAAAATCAATTAGGCACAAAAGAACAATCTCTGATCACTCATTTGGATGAATTATTCCGTTAAAAATTGAATCTTTACACTGTATCAATATCGAAAACCAATCATACATTGCAAATTCAATATACAACAACAACAACAACATAAAAGGGCATCTTGGTGTACTAAATCTCCCACTATGTGCGCATCCGGGGAAGGGCCGAACCACAAAGGTTTATTATACGCAGCCTTAACTTACATTTATGCGAGAGGCTGATTCCTCAACTTGAAATCATGACCTCCTAGTTATATGACAACTTTAACAGTTAATACAAGACTCCCCTTCAATAACAACAACAACAATACCCAATGTCCCACAGGTGGGGTCAGGTCTGGGAAGGGCAGTGTGTATGCAGACCTTACCCCTACACCTACCTTGGGAGGTAGAGAGATTGTTTCCGATAGACCCTCGACTCAAGAAATCCAATATACAACTACAAGAACAACAAGAACATATCCAGTGTAATCCCATAAATGGGGTCCGGAAAGGCAGTATGTATGTAGACCTTACTCCTACCTTGTCAGGTAGAAAGACTGTTTTCAATAGCCCTCAACTCAAGAAATTCAATACACAACAACAACAACAACAACATATAATCCCACAAATGAGGTCTGGAAACGATAGTGTCTACGCAGACCTTAACCCTACCAACGAGGTAGAAAGACTATATCCGATAGACCCTCGACTCAAGAAACTCAAACACACAACTGACCAAGAAAATTACCTGATTTCTTGGATGATGACTTTGGAGGTTTTACATTAATCTGCTTAACTGCATAAGCAGCTATAGAAGCAGCAACCACTAAACCTACCCTAACAATCATGTAGGTATCTTTTCAATGTCAAAAATTTCAAACTTCAGCCCATTTAACAACACAAAATAATCCCAACCCATTTTTTATAAAACCCCATAGCTCAAAAATCACTCCATAACCTCATCAAAAATGGGAAAAAACAAGAACACCCCACAACTCAAAATAGTCTAAAAATCACTTTTTGAAGCAAAAATAGTGCAATTCTTGAAGGGCAAGTATTATTATCTTATCAAGAATGGGAAAAAGTTTGTTTTTTTAATACAAAAACTGTCAAAAACATACACATAGGAACCACTAGTTTGTTGAGTGGACAGTTTTTGGCCAAAGAAGATTGACATTTTTTGGATTTATGGGGTGGGACTAGAAGTTGTATAAATTGTATATTTGAGGAATATTTAAGCTGAAAGGGACTTGGGAGTACAGTAAAAATATGAACTTGGGAACAGCTGCTAGCCAATATTTCTGCATTCTCACTCAAGGTCTCTCTCTTTCTCTGACTTTTTCTCTCCCCATATATATATATATAGTTACCACGTTGGATGACTATCGTGGAGTGATAAGTACTTTTATTCAAAAGCCTTTAAGCCCTACATATAAAGTCGTGTTTGTTAGGTAGTGTCGAGCGGTTTATCAGTCTGTGAGATTTTTCAGTGCGAAATCAGATTTGGTTTGACTCCAATATGATGTCTGATAATAATAGAGCTTGTCAAGCCCTTTGATATAAAATTCACTTTTGTTAAGGAACCTTTTATCTCCCTTATGAGATATTTCAATGCGAACGTGAATTTAGTCTGACTCAAATATGTTCGATAAATGAGATGAAATGAGGTTATATATGTTTGTTATGGGTTCGAATCAGTTAGATATTTAAGCAGAGAAACATAGAGGTAAAGAAAATAGTAACTATGAAATTTAGTTAAAAACTTTAAAGGTAAAGAATTGGAGTAAAAATTTGTCTCTAATGCATGAATGTTGTCCAATTAAACTTTGACATTGTCCAGCTAATAAAGGTATTTATGGCTCTCCAATTATGCAGGTGGAACTCAGATTACAGACCACAAGAGTCAATTTTTCACCATATTCTTTTCTACTATTATTTTTTTAAAAAATTTAGTCGGTCTTTGGTATCTACTTTTTTTGAGTGAGAATTTATCGAAAATAATATCTCTATCTCATTTATGAGGTTGTTATATGGACTGTGTACACTTAGCCTTCTCCAGACTATACTTTGTGGAATACACTGGGTATGTTGTTGTTGTTGTTTGGTACCCACTTTGGGGTCTAATTAATTTAGATTTGTATCGGAAAGTTTCATGTTGAAGGTAAAGCGCTTCCTACCAAAGGTGACTTCATACTGAAAGCTCTAGCTCTAACGCAAGACCTCGAATACTTACTATTTCACCACAAACTTTGATGGTAAGTTTTTAACTATTGAAGGAACTCAATATATTATCTAGTTAAATAATAATATGTAACTAAAGCTTTATTACTTATTTTATCTCAACCTTGGAGAATTGGACTTCTTGGATTGGTCAACAAATATATGCACCTAATTAGTGTATCTTGCCTGTTATGTCCAATAATTAGTTCATTGTAGCCAACTAATTGAATATACTATATTAATTTAAATCTCTAAATCAAGATTAACATAATTTCTTGATTAGTGATATTAAAAGATGGGGTCCAAATGTTGAGCTGTTAGCCTACCAATACAGTTGAGGTAATGCAAAAAAGAGCAAAATTTGACAATAATTTCTGCCTTAGCTTGTATGGATTCTTATGTATGGACTATATTAGCCTATAAAAGAAAGATTAGTGATAACTTTGAACAATTTGACAAATATTGCCCAACACAAGTCCCTTTTTGGCCTAAATTATATAGCTTTTTTTGTCTCTTCTGTTTCATTTGGATATGGCGCAGTGGATTGAGTTGCTCCTCCTTTAACCAGAGGTCTCAGGTTCGAGCCTTGAGTATGGAAAAATCCTTGGTAAGGACCGCTACCCCCGAATGAGGCCCTATCCAGCGCGAATTCGAATTAGTCGAGCTCCAATGCGGGTACCGGATATTGGATGAAACCCCCCAAAAAAGAAAAAACTGTCTCAGTGAGAAAATCAAAAAACTCTTCACCAACAAACTTGGGTGTAGCCCTCTTAAATGGGCTTTTATATGGTACATATTCAAATTAGTCGGAATTTCAAAATGGATGACTATATGATCTACCAATAAAGGGTCTCTCGGGAGAGATAAGATTCTTCCATCCTTAACTAGAGTCTTGAATCGATCTAAGCACGAAAAAATTATATTAACAACCACTTTTTCCCCTAAGTGTATTTCACGTGTACAAATTCAAATTAGTCGAGACTTTAATGCGAATAATGAACACTAAATAGGAAATCAAAAATATTTGGATGTAAAGCTATTAGGTCCCTGAAATTAGATTGGAATTTGATCACTAAGAACAACATACAAAGGCCTTACCCCTACCAGGCAGAGAGTCTGTTTCCGATAGACCCTCAACAACAAGGGTAAAAGAAATAAAAAATTACCCTTATGTTAGGGAAGATAAAAACAAATTCATTCTTCAAAATACAACAAAAAGTTACTCATCAGCTTCTTGAAATTTCTTTCTGCTAGTGATAGAGATCAAGAAGTACCATCCATAAAAATTAGTTGAAACATAGAGAAGAGATCAACTCCTCTTTGAATAGTTTACAAAATGGTACCAAGAAAATATTTAAAGAGGAAAGTTGATGATGACAATGACAAAATGTACATCAAAACAACTGGATTATTTAACTTATAGGGACCCCTCCCTCCTATTGATCCTCCCATTTCCACCTTCGTTCAACCTCCTCAAGGACTTTCGCGCGAGCTTGACTTCTCCTCGCTTCATCCTCAACCCATGATCTGTTTCAAAAGAAAACATGCATTGTCAACTACCACCTAAACACTATCCGGAGTAAAAATTTCTATATCTTCAGGCTGATAAATAAGTGTAAACTGGAATAGAAACTGCACCATCAGATCGATAGAATTAGTTCTCCGTCACCAAGAGTGGCCTGAACTTCACAATATCAAGCTTGACTAAAGAATTTAATCAAACAATCCAATGGAAGTTCAATGTGAAAACATGGAAACTAGTGTAAATTACGTATGCAGTATGCATCAGTTCTAGCAAGAATATATAACCGTTGCATCCTTGCCACTATCCTCATCTCAAGATTACTCCCCTAAAGGAGTAAAAAATCAAAGATAAACATACCCGCGATTAGCATATTCGTGATTCAGAGAACAGCACTCCGTCTGTTCGAGTCTCTTTAGAACGTCTAATATCTTTTTAATGGACTTAGCAATTCGGCTGAATCCTGCGAAACCCTTCACCTATGTAATTAATCTTTTTTCGAGAAAGGTAACAGGTTTCAGCAGAAAGGCTGTGCTTGGAGCCATATTAACAGTCCAAAACAAGCAGAAGTATATCCTTAGCAATGATTCTGCATATTCTAATAGTTCTGTAATAATCTTGCATCCAAGGGGTAACTTAGTCTAGAAGGGAAAAGACAATTCCCCTATCATGAGACAAGTATTTTTTGCTCTTTTGTACAGTGCCACCCCACCCTTTATGCCTCCATTCCCTCCCAGGCCAACTCACAAAGGAAGTACTAAGTTTTTGGTTTTCATTGCATAATTTCATGTCAATTACAAACCACAAGTGCTAATAAGTTATCAACCTCTCTGCCAACACCATCCTTAATTTTCTGAATGAAGTGGCACAAGAAAAATGATCTTTCATTTAAATCTTAATCTACTTTCAGACAATCTCTCTAACTATGTTCCCAGAGTAATTCATCAAAAAATCTTTCCGGAGTACAATTATCTTGTTTGTCAGTAGAAGATGCCCTTGGTTTAAGCTGCTTCATCAACTTCTTAACAAATAAGTAAACTTTTATGCACTATGCAGAAGATGTATGCCTTAGCCAGATTAGTCAAACTTCTTAAGTGCTATTTAATATTCACTTAAAATCTACATGTTGAAACTCCATTCCCTATTGAAGTATTTAACAAGACAAAGTTAACAGATGTTGCCATTTTCCCCCAAAAAAAAAAGAAAGAAGTAAATAAAAGCCACAGTTAACAAATATTTGTACCTCAGTTTTCGCAAAGCCTCAATCTCAGCTTCCAACATAGATTTTGTGTCAAGCACGGCTTCATGCTTAACCTGCAAATCATGAATTGTACCACTTAAATCACACTGCTCATTCACATGCTCAAACTTCTCACGTGCAAGCCTTTCGGACATCTCATCGACCTCTTCCTTAAGACTAGAAAGCAGCTGCTTCTGACAGTCTAGAGCTGCCTTCTGCCTCAGAAGTTCAGCTCGAGCATTCTCTTGTACAATCTTTTCCTGTTCTAGATCTCTAACAGAAGCCAGATAATCACTCTCTACCTCCAAACCACGACTTCTTTCTGCTTCCATTTTACTCTCCCAAATCCTCTGTATTTCTCCTCTATCAAGTAGGTCCGACTTGATTTCTTCCATTTCCATTAGTCTCGATAAATTTTCTGCTTCAAGTTTTGACAGTTCACTTTGTATATATTCTTCCATTCTCCCGCTTGTCAGTGAAACAGCTGCCTGAGCCTTCGTGGATGGTTTATCAGGCTGGAATCGTTTTGCCTGTCCTGTAAATGATCATACGTAGGCGATCAACAAACTTCTTAATTCATAGCTTCCGTTTACTTAAAACTGTCTGGCATGCATTAAATTCCACCTATATCTTTTCATTTTTCTCCCCGTCCCAAATGATTTGAGTGAATTAGATAATCTAGAAAGATGTTTGATCATGTCAAAGAATGCATGGGTGACATGGAAGTGGTGACATTTTTGCCGTGTGCATCTTATATATCTAATTCTTTGTGCAGTAGTGCCAAATCAGAGAAAGAAAGAGACCAAAAACTCTCCGAAGAATGCTCTGTTCGCCAGCCCGTAAATCCACAAAAAGTTCCACCAAAGCTTCAGAATTGATGTCTCTTACATCCAGAAAACCGATGTTCTTCCTTGATATCTGAACTGTAAACAGAGTCAGATAATTCAGGCAGATAAAGGACATCAAAATCTCAGTAAAGTTGAATCAAGCGCTGGAGTGTGGCTTTTCCCCTACCTCTTTATCTATCCCTGGCATGACTTCATACTCTATTTTGGCTTTCCAACTGATTAAATCTTGGCGAGACAAAAATCTGAAAAAGCAAAACAGGCATTAACGCAAGTAGAACTATAGACAAAGATAACAAAGGGAGAAATGAAATGAAGGGACAGGCGGGGGAGATGAACATCCTAGTACCTGTCCGGGAGAAAACAGACGCCCTGATCTTCTGAAACATTTGAAGTGGAAGCAAACTCCCTATCTGACAGCTTGCTAGGAATAATACCAGCCTCAGCTAGGGCTGCATAACAAAATTTTAAGGATCAACTGAGCTCTTTCAATGATGATATATACTATGGTTGGGTAACAACACGTCAAGCTTACATTGAATGGTCGCAAAATCAGGGTCATCAACACTCACATCATCAAAGGCAGCAATTGTGGAACCAGAAAGCACAACTGATGGAACTATCCGATGCTTTCTACTCCTAGAAGTCAAAAAGAAAATGGTCAGAAAAACTAGTCAGTGGTACTCGAATTTTTCATCTTCTTCTAACAAAAGAACTGCACAAATAAATGTTGTTGACCAAAACTACCTTTCCAGTTGTGTGTTTGTTTTAACTAACCATCTTGCATATTCCCTCCTTGTACATAATTCATCTGCTTTAACATCATCTTCAATGATCTGTATACTTTAGATTATAATGGTGAAACTATGCTTGAAACTGAATCTAAACCACCGAAAAGTCAGAGAGAGAGAGAGAGAGAGAGAGAGAGGCACAAATAGCGCTACAGCGTAAAGTCACTAGCTGGCAATAAAAATACAATATGACAGCCTAGTACCAATTATACCTCACAGCATAATTGCTAAGTCATGTTTAGAACCAAACCTAAAGCATTGATTGAAGGGTGAAAGACAAAGAGGGAAAATAACATTACCAATTAAAATCATAATAACGACAACAAAGACTACAAAATATAACAGGCTAGTTTTCACTGGAAAAAACATATTATCCATAGTCCTGGATATATCATAAAAAGGAGAGATAAGGAAGGAATCATAGTCCAGTCTGAATATGCAACATACTAGCTTAATTACATTTTGTTTTTCTAACAGCAGTATCTAGGCAACATCACTTCTCTGGGCTGCCTTCTTGAGGTTGTTACTGTACTTCCCCAAGCTTCCGATCTCACACTCAACACAAGGAAATATGAAATACTCATGATTCAGGACACACAGCAAAGGTTCCCTCTTGAAGCTGGCCATCAAATTTTGACCAAAATTAACTTTTAAACATCAAAGCCATCCGGTACCTATGCTACATCACATATCTTGGGAAAATATGTTGCTTCTGGTCTGAATTAATAGTGCAATACAAAGTTATATAGCTATCGTGTAGTTCAAAACTCAGTCAAGCACTATAAGTAAATGAACTATAACTAAGTCCATAATATGACATAGATTTGCATAAAAAATTGTACAAGTACAGCAGGAAAGCTAATTACTCTCAAATGGAATAAAGGTCAGGCAACTATACCTCGAGTTTCTTCAACACAAAAAGAGCTTCTTCTTGAGTAGAATCTACAGCAAAGGGAATCGTAATACGTCCAAGTACTCCACTAGTTACTGCTTTAGTTGTAACAGGGCGTGTCTCTTCAAAATGACAACAAACCACAAGTTTAGGCCAGTGAGGAATGAAACTAAAATCAGAGTTAAATGAACAGGACTGTTATGATTCTAGGTAATTCAATAAAAGAGAAACAAAATGAGATAATATTGGCACCAAATCGAGCTCAAAATAAAATGAGATAACATGGGTGGATGCTGACCTGCCTTGAATGAGGATTTCTATTCAATTGTCTTCACATATCATTTCTATTTCAACTTTCAGATGAGAATAAAATGAAAAATGAAATTTGTAAACTTAAACTTGCATGTTAGAACTAGCCGTACAAGTTTCTTTTACTGACGCAAAGAAAAGAACAGAAAAGAAATCTGGATATTATTGGTGTATACTTTAGAGGAGCATTATAAGTAATTATTGACTTGTCTATCTGATTCAAGTTGTTTCACGGGTTCTTTTATTTTATCAGTTTCCTAGTTGGTTTAAGACTTGCAAGTTATTCCACTCTTATCTGTTTATTAGCTAGAACAGTAGTCTTGGTTTCACAGGATCTGCCTTGGGCTTTAAGTAGCTATAAAGAGATGGCCTTTATCATAAAAAACTTATCTCTTACTTCAGTTATTACTCAGTTCAATTGCAGCTGTGACTTTGCTTTCACAGTTTCAATTGCATACCGTTCCAGCTCTTTTGGTAGGAATTTTGCTTCCTTCTCTATACAGCATGTATTTTCTGCTGTTCCTTCCAGTTAAAATAGTCTATATCGAGCCTTATTTAGGTCCGACACTAATTATTTCTGTAATACTCCGTACTTCTACCCAGCTTGAAATCATCCCAAGAATGTCAAAGACTTACTTTGAAAGATGAATCCACTTTTATACACGTGGAATTTTTAAGATTTTCACTTTTTGTTGAGTAGGAAATTGAATAAGCTTTCCATCGATACCCATTTCGTCAAAATACGGTATCGGGGTAGAAAGTTATGGCCATTTTACAGAAAGCAGTCAAAACTGCCCAGGTGCGATGATGAGGGCCGACGGAACGTCGAGCTAGAGACTGACCGTCACAGTGGAGGCAGTGAGACCACCTTCTGCCTAAGGGCGACGGCTCAGGCCGACGGACCGTCGCCCAAGCCGTCGCAGCAGAGACAGTGAACCCCTATTCTGCCCAGGTGCGACGGTCAGGACCAACGGACCGTCGCACCCACCGTCGCATAGTTCGTTCAGTTATTTTAAAGTCGTTTTTAAAAGGGTATTTGGGTCTTTTCCACCCGTTTTAACCCCTAATTATATCAGATCAAAGCTCATAAGTTCATTATCCATCTACAACATCAAATTAGGGTTTTCTCTCAAAGATAATCCCCAAGAACAAGATCCAAATCCTTCTTCAAGAAACTAAGAGATTCCAAGTTCTTCAAGTCTAAGAACTTCAAGAAACTCACAACCCAGGTATGTCATGTGTTGATTCATGGATCCCTTTCACCCATGAAGCTCAAGAATCTCTTTTCAAAATCCAAGATTTGTGTATGTATGAATGTTCATGATTTAAATTGAATTTCAATTCAATTTAAAT
>NC_061121.1:4523870-4611762 GCF_002878395.1 Capsicum annuum
TGAGTTTCTTGAAGTTCTTAGACTTGAAGAACTTCAAGAAACTCACAACCCAGGTATGTCATGTGTTGATTCATGGATCCCTTTCACCCATGAAGCTCAAGAATCTCTTTTCAAAATCCAAGATTTGTGTATGTATGAATGTTCATGATTTAAATTGAATTGAAATTCATGTTCATGATGTTGTGGGATTTTGATTCATGTTTTAAATTACATATTCCAATGATTGACCCTAGTATGTGATGATTTGTATAATAATCATGATAAACCCTTCAAACTTGCAAAATTATTCATGCAACCATGACAATTAGATGCATTGATAATGGTATAATCAAAGTATGCTCCCCATGTGTTTGATTAAATGCCTATGTGAAGGGAAAGTGTCATACTAGTATAAATAATATGAAATCCCCATTCATGTACAAGTTCATGCATGTCAAGTGTTTGATGAAATGTCTTAGTCAATGAATTATGGATATATCTGTGGCCATTGTGGTGCTTTAGAACTTGTACTTCATGAATTCTCCAACTTATTGTATTATGGATTGTGATGTTGGTCATGTATTCAAGAAAGTCATGCTTTGTCAGTTTCATGCTATCGAGTCCTGGGGGTACTTGTACCCGACAATTTAGTTGTGTGCCTAGAGCCAGTGTCATGTTTTCAAGATACTCTCAGTCGAGTCATGTTCATAGAAATTCAGTCAGTCATGTGACTCAGGAAAACTCAATAATCTCAGTAGTGTTCTGTCAGTCAACGGAACTCAGTTAATTTAGTTTAGTCCAGTTCAGTTAATCATGTTCAGTGTCTATTCAGATGGAAGTAGGAATTAGCACCGAGTGAACCCAAGGATGGGAACACACACTGTTAGATGAGGGTGTGATTCTTAGAAGTCATCCTTGCGTTCCAGAACTATGTAGCCAGCATAGGTTGAGACATCAACACTGTCAGATGAGGGTTGATGAGGTGGTTAAGCACTGTCAGATGAGGGCCCCACCGTTCTCTTTTGGGGACACTGTCAGATGAGGGTTACCCACAGCTTGTCCTTACCAGTGGCGCGGTATTGACACCCTTCCAATTGGGGTTACAGATTGGACCCCACCTCAACTATATTGTTTTATTTGGGGCATGTCGGTTAGATGACTACTTCCCACAGTTTCAGTTACAGAATCAGGACCATCAGATACAGTCATTCAGTCTCAGTAATAGAACTCAGATAGTTCTACAGAATTTAGGACCGTCAGATACAGTCAACTCAGAACAGTACGGAACTCAGCTAGTTCCATCACAACCTAGACTATCAGATACAGTCGCTCAGTATCAGTATCTCATGTTATCAGTACTCAGATTCAGTAATCATGTTATCACGAACTTAGTTACAATTACTATGTATTCATGCATGTATTCTCACGTTCATGTTATCCAGTCAGTTAATATAGTTCATGCATGTCAACCCTTTGCATTCAGCCTACCTCACATGCATACCAGTAGATTCAAACGTACTGATGCATTTGCGCTATGGTGTTTTATACCGTAGGTTCAAAAGTATGAGCTCCAGAGCATCAGTAGCATTCCAGTCTCAACAGTCAGAGTTAGCAGTGAGTCCTCATCCTTCGAGGACATGACCATTACTTTATTATCTCATTGATTAATTTATTTCAGTAGTTGGAGTTAGTTGGGGACATGTCCCATCAACTCCTTATTCAGACAGTTTAGAGGCTTACGGACTAGCATGTTCAGACAGTAATTTCAGTTGTTTTGGGTATTTCATATCCCCTCCAGATGTTATGTTTTATCAGTTATGTTACAGTTTTGAACCTTATGGCCTTTCAGCCTTTATTTCCGCATTTATACAGTATATTATGCAGTGCCCAGGTATAGATATCAGTCATGGGTTAACTTTTGGTCCTTCGGGGTCATGAGCACCGTGTAGCGTTTCGAGTAACAGATTTGGGGCGTTACAATTTCTTTCTTAATTTAATCTCTTTCCTTGCTTTCATCCAAGGAGTGGATTCCAACATAAATTCAGCACGTTATATTTGTCAAAAAGCTCAAGGACCAATTTATCTACAAAAGAAAGTTCAAAGCTATGGTCTATCATAACTGATCAGAACAATATTCAGTAATTAGTCAAGGCCTCTTAGTTCCTTTGTATTATGAATTTGTCTTCACTAAAGAAAGTTCTCAAAACAAAAAGGTAGATGGAAAAGTTTACAAGTTTGGCCCAAAAAGGAAAAGACTAAATAGCTTAATTTTTTTTTTGGATGATGGTGATATTCGGGGAAACTCGCGTAAACCTCGACCAGTTCATTGAGTATCTGCTACCTCCCACCCCCAAAAAAACATGTAATTCTGCCCAGCGATGCTGGGGGAGATGCGAATCTAATGTTTTTGCCTTCCTCTGAGATTTGAATCTGAATCTGAGACCTCCACTCACATCATTGACCACTAGGACGCACCCTTAGGTTCTAAATAAATTAAATTAGCATACCGGTATACAATTGTACATCAAAGGATGGGAAGGGGGCAAGGGAAACAGCAAACCAACTATTTTCCAAAGAACAAAGAGATTCCATAATAAGCAAATTACTCCCAACCCAAATAAGAACTTTAAAGAGGTATCGTTACATGATTCAGATATTTTACGCAAATATTAGCATTTTCCATGAGACTGGACCAAAGGAAGAATGTAACACGATAGCTTTTCTTAAAAGTAATTTTATCGAGACTATTGCAATATTAAGGTACTCATACCAAAGCTTATTTGAACAATCAAACAACATAAAAAAGTTTGGTGGCGTTCAGAACCATTAAACTCTAGACCTTACCCGAGACAACATTTTTATCATCGAAATCAGGAACTCCCTCCACCATTTCAGAAATTTGATCACTTTCCGTTGACAAATCAGCAGTTTCTCCATTTTCTCCCTTATTAGAAGCCTCATTAGGTACTAAACTAACATGTGAACCATGGAATGGCTCAGTGAATTGAAATTTGAATCCTATAAGATGCACAAAGTACACGAAAAGTTGAATTACACTTCTATAAAGAACAACAGCACTAGAAACTACCCAACTAACAAAGCAATCCAAAAATTTCCAAAAGTATCACCTTTCTGGTATAGTGAAAAGTAGGAAGCAACACCAAGTCCAGCAGCAAGAGACACCGACATACCAATAACCAAAAATTTCGACAAACCTGCAAGTATCCAGTTTGTAATTCTCTTAATTCTCAAACAAATCACAAGATCAAAATTTCATGCATATCAAACCTTCAAAAAGTCCTCTAGTCATCCCCAAGAGAGCAAGTTTCAAGTACACACGACCCGTTATCCAAGGTAATGGGAAGATTGAGGAGGATGTCACGCATCGTATTGGGGCGGGGTGGATGAAATGGAGGCTCGCATCCGGAGTTATGTGTGATAAGAATGACCCGTCAATCGAATGGTAGTTAGGTCGACTATGTTATATGAGGCAAGAGTGTTGGCTACTCAAGAACTTCCATATCTAGAAGATGACTGCGGCAAGCAGAGATGAGGATGTTGAGATGGATGTGTGGGATTACTAGGAGAGATAAGATTAGGAATGAAGTTATTTAGGCCAAGGTTGGAGTCGCTTGAAGGATAGGATGCAGGAAGTGAGGTTGAGATGGTTCAGACATATGAAGAGCAGATGTGCATATGCCCCGGCATAAAGGTTCAAGAGGTTGGTCGTCGAGGGCTTGAGTAGGGGTAGATGATTATGCAAGACATGTTGCACTTTCAACTCACCTAGGATATGACCTTTGATTTGTGAAGGTCGAGGATTAAGACAGCATTGGGTTATAGAAGAACACATTTCTTGATTTTTTTTGTCCACGTATAACACATAGAATCATTTCTTGTCAGATGCACTAAAACTCTCGCTATTCACAGGGACCACAAGGGTCTATTGTTAGCAATTTCTGTAAGAGGCTATTTCCACGGCTTGAACCCGTGACCTCTTGAGATATTGAATTTTTTTACTTAATTATCAAACACTAGGAAATCCTTCATACCAAACACACCCTTAATTCCCCCAATTCTAAAAAAACAACACAAGATTAAGTTTTTATCCATACCAAAACCTCAAAAAAATCATTTAATCAGCTACAAAAACTCAAAAATAAAATTACAATTAAAAAAAAAAGATGCTAGTACCTTTTTTCTTCTTGTTGAAAACAGGAGGTTGAACAAAGTCCCAACCATTATACACATCAAATTCAGCATTATTTGGATCAGACACACCCCAAGAAACCTCTTCAACTTTCTCAGAAACTGAAGCAGAAAGAGTAAACTTAGGAATTCTAGTCTTTAGGATAAATGGGTGTGAGGTAAAAATGGAATCTTGATTGTTAATTAAAGGGTATTTCGGTGGAAAGGTAAGTGGAAATGGGGTTATAGAAGAACACATTTCTTGATTGTATTTTTAGGGTTTAAGGTTTGTGTGTATGTAAAATGTGTTTGTAGGGTTTTAGATTTCAATTTTGGAGTAGAATTTCTTCATCTTTCAGTATGAAAGAAGCATCAATTCGAGTTCACCCAACTGCTATCAACGGAATCTTGTGCTCTCAGTAGAGTGCTTTCTTTAAATGTTTTTTCATAAAAAAAAAATTAAAAAAATGAAAATGGGTTTTATGCAAATCTGAATTAGTAACTTTTTAAATAATTTTAATTTTCGTTCGATTGCAGGTTAGAATTATGTTATGTATTAGAAATACAGTCATAAGAAATTCCTTAACTTAACCTCAAATTACATGTATGACCTTAAAGTTGAACAAGTAGATATATACGTTCTATGTGGCACAATACACGTAGGACGCTATGCAAGACAAGAATTAGATACGTAGGATGCTACATAGGATATATGTGTCTACTTGTTCAACTTTATACAGGTTTAAGTATCTATTTGTGCACATCAAAAGTTGGAGGTCATAATGTAATCTGAAGTAAGTTAAATGGCGTATTTATGTATTGTGTCTATTAGTTTTGTGCATATAGTATATATATCGGGATTAGTAAGTAAGTACAATAATTCCTTTATAACTTATACATATATTAGTTGTGTGGGTTTTAAAATTGCAAATTAAATGACGTATACAATTCTTACATGAATAATTTATTTTCTAACTAGCTACCGAGCTAAACGTAAATTAATACAAACATGAATAAGGTGCTTCTTTACTAACTACCAAACGATCCCTTAGTGTTCAGGTATAGTTATGTGGGGTAAATTTTACTTATTTTTTAATGAGATACATGTAACGGATAAATTTATTTATCGGAACTTGCAAAGATAAAAGGAATTAGTTAAGTATTTTTGGCTCTAAAAATTTTGAACTTGAAATTTTTTTATTGAATTGGTGAAGTTTTTATATCAAATAATTAAATAAATTAGTTTATTTTTTAAAATTTGAGCTTTGAAAATAAAGATTTGTTAGACATGAAGAAAGTTGTGATGCTCTTTTTTCTTTTTTTTCTTCTCTTTTTCCCTTCATTTTATAAAAATCTATTTCTCTTTTGATATGCTTTTATTTTTTAGAGAGGCTATTTCTCTAAGCTTTTTGTTTTGGTTTGTTTGTAAAAGATGGATTCACTATAATGACAACCAACCAATGTTTTAATTTCATCTAAGGTGATTTTAATATTTTTATTGAAATTTTGATAAATGAAGTTATTCATATTATAAACAAACAATAAGTATTTATATAGTAGATTAATCGATAAAAATACAAGTTGACTCGTACATCATAATTATCAAATCAAAAAGGATGAATTTCACTTGAACTTATAGGATATAATTACCTTATTAGATATATTTTCTGTATAATATTTGTTCGTTAAAAGTAGAAAAAAAAAGTTCTTTAAAAATTACAAACTAGGAGATTTATACTAAAATGAATCCCCTAAAAGAATATATCAAGAAGACAAGACCCAATAAATAAATAAAAAATTACGATCCGAAATTCATAAACTTAAAATCCTGATTCACTTCTGGTAAAGAGTCAACAATACTCCTACACTATGCGAAATGAAATAATTTTGCCCTTAAAAACGTGTATCATTCCTACCCCAGTCGATACCAAAGTGGTTCGATTTTGCCCTTATGGATTGATGGATTCAGCTTAAGGATAAATCGACAGTTAGCAAAGTTCAGGGGCAAATTTGACCTTTTCTTCTTACCTATGTTTGCGCAAATTTCTCAAAAATCATATTTACAAAGCCTGGCAAAGCACAAACAAGCCAAAGGAGTAAGACAAACATTAAAAAAAAAAAAAAAAAAAGCAACTCGGTGTACTAAAGCTCCCGCTATGCGGAGGGTCCGGGGAAGAGCCCCACTACAAGGGTGTATTATACGCAGTCTTACCTTGCATTTCTGCCAGAGGCTATTTCCAAGGCTTGAACCCGTGACCTTCTGATCACATGGCAGCAACTTTACCAACATACTGCCATATACTGAATTGCCAGAAAGGTTGAAAAAAAAGGAACTTATTGGACCTTCTTCATATTATAAACAACACCGCGTATTTACATGAGAATTATCGGTATACACAACGTATGAGAAACTAAGAATGCAGCTTATTACTAGAGTAAACAGTCTTAGAATGTGACATTTGATGTTTTGGCAACACAGCAGCAAAGATAACCATGCCGCTAAGGAGAGCTAAACCGAGTCCCATGCCATTAACGATCATGGACTCTGTGCAGCGTTTCTGCACAGCTCCGTTTGTTTGCAAGAAGGTCAACTTCTCGAGAAGTCCTGTTTCTGCTGTTGCTACAGCCAATCCATATGTGTATAAGCCGAGGAATACATGCCATGGAAGTATACGTATTCTTGTCATTCGTACTTCTCCTCTGTGCCAAAAGCTTAAGAAGCCCATCAACCACTGCAGTAACATGAAACACATTTACAAGTAATTAAACTTCTCTTCCAGTTACCAAACAGAAACATTGTGCTAGACTTTTTCACTAGTCCTTAAACATATTCAAAGTTTCGTAGAGATAAGTTGGGGTGTTTAATTGCCAGTTGAGACCAAGTTGACGTGTCTGGATGCGCGTACACAAAGTTGGAGTATATACTTGCCGGTAAGGCCAAGTTTGAATGTCTATTTTTCACTATTCTGCAACACCGCTCAACTTCTACTTTACTTCATGGTGGACATTTTTACTTGATAATCTCCTTCAGCAAAAATGTAACTTGCAGGAGTTGAACTTTTGCTAGGTGAAACTGTAATGTGAACAAGACTAGAAGCAATTATAACCAATTGAACAGTCGAGAATTTAAGCGCACGCCTTATCAAAGAAACACTATTAAGCCCTTCCCACTCTCACAACGCAAGTATGTAGTGTATACTATTTTTCACTGAGTATAGTGTAATGTGTATGACTTCGTGAAACAGATATAGGAACCATTTGTTTTAGAAGATGATTGATATACCTCGTGAGTTCACTACGTGATCCATTATTGCGCTCTTTTTGAACTCCAGAGCAGAAGAAGTTGTGAATCCGTATGTTGTAGTCTTGGCTATATCCAAAAAGGTTCTTAGTGCTAAAACCTGCGGCATGTGGTCATGAGCAATGTTGCTTGATCCTCCAAAATACTACCACGCTTGTGTCGGATCCTTCAAAATTGCTTTACTTTCGGAGGATCTGACCCACCCGGCAGCATTTTTGAAGGATCCGAACATCATAGCTCATAAATGCTCTAACCTGAAGCATGTGTAGTCCATTGAAATCCTAAGCCTATTACATCCGGATATAGGATAGCCGATAGCCTCGACCAAATATATTTACTAGCACTACCAAGTTATAGAAGAGACACATATAAGCATTCCAAAAGCTACATTGCTTGGCCTCGCCAAAAACATTGTTCCAAATGTGTCGTATCCTCCAAAGATGCATTATTTTTGGAGGATCCGGCAGGCACCCAACGTCATTTTTGAAGACGTCCGAGCAACATAGACCAAAGCTAGTGGTAATTTCTTCCCATCAGTCCCTTTTTTGCTTAATCTATTGGGAGGCAAATATCAACTTTTCAAAACCCAAACAGTAGGACCATTTCTAAATCCTCTTAAATATCTCCGTGCTCAAAGAAACACGTAGTACATCAATCAAATCTCTAGGCCACATTGAAGCTTCTCTATGCACAATTATTGCACTAATAAGTGAGTTTATACTAATTTCAAAGATGTGACATGCCACCAAACAACTATAATGTAGGAAGTAACAACTAAATAGTAGAACATAAGATACTCTTAAAAGGCATAAACAGTAATACTGATGAAAAATTTTACATTCTCAAAATATAAGGCAACTTTCAGAAATGACATTCTTGAAACTCTATGCAGAAGCTGATCTCTTTCTTTCTCACATTTCAATAATTTAAAGAATCTGACAGAAAAACTATGATGCTCGGACTCTTCAAAATTGTTGCAGAACCCGTGTCACTACTTCCGGAGAGGACCCGACATGCAGTTATCCACATCTTTTAAGAGTCAAAAGGGTAGTCTGGTGCACTAAAGTTCCCGCTATGCATGAGGTCCGAGGAAGAGCCGGACCACAAGAGCATTTTTTAAGAGTCCTAGCAAAAAAAATACGTAGTCCGGTCCACTAAAGCTCCCGCAATGCACGAGATCCGAGGAAGGGCCAGAACACAAGGGCATTTTTAAAGAGTCCTAGCAAAAAAAACATGCAGTCCGGTGCACTAAAGCTCCTGTTATGCACGAGATCCGAGGAAGGGCCGAACCACAAGGGCATTTTTTAAGAGTCCTAGCTAAAAAATACGCAGTCCGGTGCACTAAGCTCCCCCGTTATGTGCAGGGTTCGGAGAACTACAAAGGTCTATATACCGAAATTTACCGCTGCAGAATGCAAGAGGTTGTTGAGCCTGCGACTGATCCTAGCAGTATATATAGCATAAAAAGGAAAGGGAACCAAATGTGCAGAAGAAATACCTGAGCACCAAAAAGGGAAACACAAATGATACCCATCCATGAATGCAAACTGTAGAAATTAGCCACAATCCCATCTCTACTATGGAATTTTGTCCATATCCCAAAAATCCCACAAGCCAAAGCCAGTCCTTGTAGACACAAATGCACTGATTTCTTCAAATTTCTTGAACCTGGCAACCATCTATGCACCAATATGGCTACAATACACCAAAAAAACAACAAAATATTTGATTTTTAAAAAGATATAGAACAACATCATACCCAGTATATCCCCACCAAGTGGGGTCAGGGGTAAGTCCACGCAGCCCATAACCACCAACTTAGAGGTGAGATAGAGAGGTTTGTTTCCAATACACCCCCGGCTCACGATAAAACATTCAGGACTTAACAAGATATAGAAGGAAACAAAAATCCTCACTTTCCAAAATCACTTCCAAGAAAGAAAAAAGAAGGGATTTTTAACAAGATAAAGAAAGAAGAATTAACCTAAATAACCGTCCACTCAACTGATTAAATTTAAAATAGCCTGCAGATTTATAATATGTGTACAATCATACATAATCAATGTATAATCTATGTATACTAGCTAGAAAAAGTAAACAGTAAATCTATGGGCTATTTGTGTAAAATCCCAAAACACCACTTTCCAAAATCACTTCCAAGAAAAGGAAAAAAGATTTGATTTTTAAACAACATATAGAAAAAAAAGGAAAAAAGAAGAAAAAAAACATTCCCAAAAGCACTTTAAGAAAAAAAAAAAAAAAAAAACTGAGCTCACCTTCTCCACTTATGAGAATGAACCCAATCACCATTAATAATGGATGAAGCACCTACAAAAAAAAAAAAAGAATTTAACTCAAACTTCACAAAATTTTAGCTCAAAAAAACGTACAGTTAATGGAAATGAATGTACTCACTTTGTCCTACTTTATATGACACAGAAAAAAATTACCCTATCACTACCCATGTGAGTAGATAGGTTGTTTTCGATAGACCGGCTTAGGACGGATAACAATATAACAAACACAAAAGATAACACTAAGTACTATCTAACCGAAATCATAAACATCACACAACACCATGAACAAGAAACTTTAGACACAACAAAACGCTCTCCTATCCTATTGTTATCGACGCACTCCCACCCCTAACACTCTACCCTAATCCGTGTGAATCTTGAAATTCGAAAAGTGTCACTTAAATTGAGAGTAATGAGTGAGGGAGTAACCAACTTACAGCATAAATAAGGTCTTCTTGAGAAGAAGAAGAAGTAGGGTGAAAACTAGTCTTGAAATGTAGAGCCCAAGTAAGAACAAGAAGAGCAACAATAGAAGCTGAAAGTCTTGCTAATACAAGTAAAGAAAATGGTGAAAGTGATAGTGATGACTCAACAGCAGTAGCAGAAGCCATGGCTTAGTGGAAGTAGTTAATAGTACTAGTAGCATTATTATTTGTACTGTCACCGACAACTAGCTTCAAGTTATGATCAAAAGCACTGTTTTTTCTAAGTTCTTTAATTTAATAAAAAAGTTACTAGAATTGTTTGGATGTTAATAATAGGATAATAATCACAAAAATACATGAAATTTGATGGGATTATCAGTTGATTATACTGAATTTTGTGGGATTACTATTACCCTATTTTATTTTACTTTTATATTTTAATGACATATATCTGTCCACTTGAACACGTATAAATATGAGGTTATACGCGCTAATACATGTGTAAAAATAAGATTGGCGAGTGCATTACACAGCCAGACGTTGAAGCTGGGTATAAAGTTTCAGGGTGAATTAAATCTACTTTAAAAAGTTTAGGGTAATAGGACTCTCTCAAAGTTCAGTATACTCAACTGAAAATTCGATTAAAGTTCAAGTATTTTTGTGACTATTATCCCATTCTAGTTATTTTCGTGAGTATTATCCCTTAATAATAGCACTCTGGTTATTTTCGTGAGTATTTTCCCTTAATAATAGCACTCTGCTTCACATAAGTTATGGCTTGTTAAATAATGACATAATACATACATAAGCAAATCTCTTAACTTGATATTAAATTATAATTATGATTTTTAATTTTGTTAGTTTAGAAATAGGCTCTTTAATTATATAAAAATTGAAAAAAGAAAAAACACTCTAATTCTGCAATTTACATGCGTGAAACTCAATCGTTCCTACATGAATTAGTGATCCACACATATGTTGCTACTTAATCAAAAAGACACATTATAAGTATGACATTTAACTTAGTCAGTGCACAAGTAAGCCATTAAAAATATAAAAGTTGAACAAAAAAACACTTCAATTCTAACTCTGACGTGCGTGGTTATAAGGTGTATACACACATTTTATCAGATAGTATTAGAGTTTTTTTTTTTTGTTGTTGAGTTTTTGTATAGTCAAAGGATCTACTTGTCCATTAGTAAAGTTAAAAATCATAATTATAATTTAGTGTCAAGTTAAAGTTCTTATTTATGTATTATGCCTTAGATAATTAACAGATAAAGTTATCTTCATATGATTAAACTGTCACAAGTTCAAATTGTGAAAATAGCTTTTGTGAATTTAAAAGGTTAGATTGCATACACGACAAACTCATATAGTTCGATTATTTTTCAAACTTCGCACGTAACAAAAGATTTAGTGGATCAAAATTTATTTTTTTCTACCAAGCCTTGGTCCAATTATACTCGACCTTGATTCAATCATATCTTTCACCTTTTTTCTCCCTTTCCTTTCTATTTTTTTTTTTAGAAATAAAAAAAATTTAAATTAAATAAATATTGTTTCGTGATAAATTAGTCGAAATTAAGTACAAAAAAGGAGAGAGTTCCACAAATATCCTTATTACATGTATTAATGAACCTAATAAAATAAGTTCCTGCATATCTGTCCAAATTATCTGTGGACACACATCGACGAAAGTAAAACAGATGATCTCTAATTGAACATCCTCCGAAGCACCCATTCTACTTTTCTTCACTTATATATTATAGTGTGTATGTGGTCACCTTCTTCCACATGTGACACTTTTATGATCATTTCTTTATACTTTATTATTAAAAATACTAAACATATTTTGTAAGAAAAAGTTTCTATAGAATAAAGTAGAAAAAGAGTATACAGTGTTTGAAGCCTACAATCTCGGGATAACAAATTTTTAGATGAGTTCACTCATTTTAAAATTAATTTTATAATTAATAATTTCTATCCCTATACCACACGAGTTCTTAAAATAAAAAAGAATTAATATATAAAAATATCCTAAATTTGATATTAAATTATAATTTTAATCTTAAACTTTAATAGTGCACAAATAATACCTTTAACTATTCAAAACCTGAACAAATATGACCTCCGATTTTGCAACTCCATGCGTGAGTCTCACTCGCGCCTAAATAGAAAGGTAATCCAATCACATGGTGTCACGTCGTTAAAAGGGCTGACTTGGAGAGAGGTCATATTTGTGCAATTTTGAATAGTTAAAGATCATATTTGTGCACTATCAAAGTTTTACTTTTTGTGTTAAAACGACGTTGTTTTTTTTATTATTATTATTATTATTATTGTTATTATTATTATTGTTATTATTATTATTATAAAAAAAAAATTATTTCTATATTAGCAACGCCTAACTTTTTTTTTAATTTTAAAAAATTATTATTATTGTTATTATTTTATTCATTTCTATAGCAGCATTACCTAGCTTTTTTTTAATTAAAAAAAAAATAGCCACTAGCAGGAATCGAACCCGCATAGTAGGCTGAAGGAAGAGGCTAACGAAAGGAAATCTATTTTACATAAAGTGTTATACTGCACCGACAGAGATACTATATGACGAAATAAAACCAGTTATACAAGTTGTAAAGATAGGACTAACTAGAGATATGATCATACCAGAAGATATTACACAGCAACCGGAGATACCCAGAATTGAGATACCCGACTTCTACGCAAATAAACGACTCATCGGACTAGCTACGATTATCCAAGAACTAGCAAATAATTATACTAATGGAAACCCAATATGGAGCTATTATTCGAGAGATCATCAAATGATTTACTCTAATTCAAAAGAGCTACGACAAGCAGATATGGAAGATGTCAGACAATGGATAATGACATTGCTTAACCCAGAAAAACAATCTACCGCAAGAGCAGTTAAAAAAGGATTTATTTCAGACGGACTACTGATGAGGTATTGTAAAATAATTGGACACAAACATTCAGATCACCAATGTTCAAGATGTAATGGAGAAGATAACATTATTCCAGAAATACATCTAGAATAAAAGAAGATAAAATGCCAGCTGGAAAGATAAGATAAGAAGCAATAATGGAGATATAGCAGATACGACAACATCAACGGAGACAAGATATTGAATTATTTATGATCATTGTATAGATTTTGTCTTTACGTAAAAGAATTGTAATTATTGTAAGTTCCTATATGTAGACTTATAGACTTTACCAGACTTGTAGAATTTTCTAAAGGCTATAGGTCTAGGTAATAGCCTTTTTGACTTTTTATTAGTAGTTTTTAGCATTTTAAAAAACGTGTGAAGATTGTAAAGATTTCATTCTATAAATAAAGAAAGCCGAAGGCATTGCAAAGCAAGCCTTCATGCCTTGAAGCAAATACTCTCTCCATTCCACAAATCTAGAATTAGATACATATTACAGTACAGTTAGGATAAATTATTATACAGAAATTTGTAACTCTGCAATTACTACAGGATAAAATAATAAACAAATTAATGAATATATCTTACGAAAAAAGTAAATCATTAAAAGATATTGAAACAAAAATTTAAAAATATCCACGCACAAAAAATAGGTGAATCTATTTCATATCCGCACCCCCCTACAATTGGTATCAGAGCCAACAAGTTTTTACTAGGCTTGGGTTAGTTTTGGGTAGTGCAATTAGTTTGTTATATCCTTGTAATTTTTGGGTTATATAGTTGGTGTTTGGTTCTTTGATGTTTGTAGCTCTGGGGTTATGGTTTAGAAAAATTTGTACTCTGTAGATATTTTCTATGTATTTCTGGGCGGTGTAGTTGTAAACTTTTTTATCTTGGTTTAGGCTATCTCGGTATGTACTAACTTGTGGGGTATGAACAAGTGGTCTTTTTGTAAGAAGAGCAAATAATATCACTAGGCTATCTAAGTGTCTTGTTTCATGTGGTTCAACATTAATATACGTACATAAATATACATTTTCTATCTTATATATATAAAAAGTAATTTTTTTACCGAGGGGGCTCGGGTGAACCCCATGACAACCACGTAGGTCCGCCCCTCGTTAATTTAATAGCATCGTTTAATTATGTTAATTTGATAACGTTAATTTAATATACTACTATCCTTTATAACATTAATTTAATAAAGTTTTATTAAAACTATACATTTTTTTAATTATTAGTATAGTTTCATCTTTAATTTAATATTTAAATTAATAATATTTAGATATATTATGTAACTTAAATTCGTCTTCTGCTTTATAATATATATACAGACCCGCTCGATTTTTTCGTATGAGGCTGACCCGCCTAATTAATAAATCTTCAATATTGCTCTTTTTCCGCAATGACAAAAGAAATTAGATGTCATTGTCATTTTTGAGCCGAAAATAATGAAAAATAATAGTAAAGAGTCATTTAAAGGTCATATTTGTGCAGTTTTGAATAGTTAAAGGTCATATTTGTGCACTGTCAAAGTTTAAGGTCATATTTATGTATTATGCTCTTAGATTTTAAGCTGAACGCAATCAGTTTTGCGTGTTGAACACGCGTTTTGCCACGTAGGATTGGAGATCATAATTGTGCAGTTTTGAATAGTTAAATGTCATATTTGTGTACTGTCAAAGTTTAAAGTCAAAGTTATAATTTGGTGTCAAGTTTAGGGTTATTTTTATGTATTAACTCAATAAAAAATGAGTTAAAATTGAAAAAGTATCAAAAAAAAAAAATTACGTGTCGACGATAATAGAAGAAAAATAATACTGTAGATATCCAACTTTATACACATTCTAACTTGGCTAGCTTTTACACCACCTTGGTAACTAATTAAACATTCTTTACCTCAACATTTTTGCAATTCCCACAATTTTGAATTTAATTATTTCATTAAGAATAAAAGAGAAATTTTAAAATTAAAGTGTATTAATTTTAGCAAGGTGATAATTTTTCTGAAACGGACGAAAAAACAGTTATTGAATTTTTATGATCCCTTCATAAAGAATACTAACATTTCTATACTAATAAATAAATAGAATAAAGTAAAAAAAATAAAAGATCTAAATCTAGTCATACAACATGAACTTTTGCTTATTTTTTTCATTAGTTAGAAGTTGGTAATAAAACAGGTTATTTCGTCCTAAATTTTCAATTTATCTGTTCTAATTGCATTTAAAGCCTATTATGGTAGGAGTTTCGAATATCTTCTCTATCAAAGATGTAAGGCAACATCTACGTTTTATGAATGATTATTGATCGATTGATCAAGTCAGCTCACTTCCTATCCATGAATGATTATTGATCGACTGATCAAGTCAGCTCACTGCCTGCTCGTCAGTATGACTTATCCTGTGACAAATCCTCTATAAACCTTCTATCATCTTAGCTTCATAAAGTTGGAGCACAACCTTTTCATTAAAGACGAATTTGATCGCTATAATTCACAAAGTTTTGATCGATCTTAGGGTATCAACAAAAGAAAAAGGTGAATTCTACTTTGATATATTTCGATTTAGGTCTAAAGAAATACGACATCTTCAATATATAAAATTTATGTCGGAAAGGTACGAAGTTGGACTAATGTGAGAACATTTTTGAAACGGAAGAAATACTCCGTCTATAGGCTAACAAAAACTACAATTAATTATACATTGAACAATATTTTATGGGGTAATTTAATTTGCATTAATGAATATATTAACTTCTTGCAAATTAATGACACTTCTTATCTACGTTTTCTGTACCAAGAAACCAATTTGGGTTTTCGTAATAATTGACTTAAATTGATAACTTTGCTAAATTCAAAAAATACCTTAGGCGGTCAACATGATTAAAGTAAAATAAATATTTATAACATGTCTGCATCAGCTGCTTCAACAATAATTTTATTATATCATCTCTAATTAATTATTATAAATCATCTAAAAATTAAATAATTACTAATATTAAATAAAAAAAGTAAACTAGACGTAAAATGATAAATTAACTCTTGATGTTTTAAATTAACTTGATGTCTGATATGAGACTCATTTAATCTTTTTTTCCAAGCATTTTTTATAGTAATTTTGCCATATCCCTTTTAATTGGCTACTATAAGTCGTTTAAGACATATTTGTTTTACTGCTTTCATCATGATTTTACTTTAGCACCCGTAATTAATTATTATGACCATCTAAGCAATAAAAAATTAATAATATTTCATAAAAAAAAAGAAGTAAAAATTGACACACAGTGATATGTCTACATAAAAAATTTGGCTGAATATCAAAATTACATGAGAGAAGACATCTTTTTCCCCTGAACTTATCCTCCAAACTTACTTTAGCACTTAAACTTAACTTCCGTTTATTTACCCTCTTAACATTTTTAAAGTGTATTTGTTTGACCCCTAAAGCTGACGTGACATTTTTTTTTTTAAAAAAGGCGCGTTTATTTATTTAAAAAATTAATTTCAGTAATATTATATTTAAAATATAATAATTTTTTAAAAAAAATTAAAATTAAAATAAAAGATGAACATTTTTTCTCTTCTTCTTTCTTCTTCAAATCGTCATCAACAACAACAGTCGAACCTCCATTAACAACCTCAATTTTTTTAACTTTCCTCCATTAACAACACCACCTAAGAACAACACTTTCCTTTAAATTTTTTTCACTTTCCTCCATTAACAACAACACCCAAGAACAACACTTTCCTTTAAATTTTTTTACTTTCCTCCATTAAAACTCAAGAATAAACATGAAAACACTATTAAATAATTTTCTCTATTGAACACCATCTCAACCTTCAATCCAACTCCCTCAAAATTTAGATAAAAATTAAATTAAATTGATGATTTTATTTTTGAATCACTTATCATCAATGAAAGAACGAGGGTGGGGGGCTGGAAGGGTGGGGTAGGGGTAGGGCTGAAAGGGGAGAAAGAATCGTAGGGGAGGGGGTTGGAAGGGGAGAAAGAATGGGGGGTAGTGTAACACCCCGTATTCAAGTACGTGTATTGGCATATTCAAGTACGTGTATTGGTCTTATTTATATGGAATTTATTTTATTTTATTTTATTTATACCGAAATTTGCCCGTCGATGGTTCCATACGAAGGTTATTGAATAAGCTTTCTAATGATATAAAGATTTCCAAAAACGGATAGGTTTCGGATATAATCGAGCATGTTCAAAACTATAAAATGGTGGCCGGGATATTTGGGAATAGTAAATGTGCAGGAAAATTTCCTGCACACAAACTACTGAGGCCAGCCAATTTTTTTGGGTCAACTTTGAACGATCATAAATCCCTTAATATAATGAACTGGGAGAGATGAGATCGATGAAAAGAAAGATCTTTGAGTCTTCTTTCCAATGCAATTGGTTTCATCCAAATCCAACATTTGAGTAAGGAGTTATACTCGTTTTACTTCAGCCTCTCAAAACAGATTTTTAAGGTCAACTTCGAACGATCATAACTCCTTCTACAGGACGAACTGGGTGTCCTACTTTATTTGAAATGAAAGCCCTTTGAATTATCTTTCCAACAATACCAATTTCACCCAAATCCGATATCGTAACAAAGAGTTATGGTCGATCTACTTTAACTTACCAAAACAGTCCACCAAAGGACAGATTTGACATTATTTAAATTTTAAAGGCACTTTGGTCATTCCCTATGATATTATGGACGGGAATATGTGTATATATACATGTATATGAGTTCAAAAACTCATTTTCATCATCAATCATTGAGAAAGAACAAACCCTAGCCAAATTTGACCTTTAAATTACTTTTGATTCAACCGTAGAAATTCCAAAGTAATCCGATAACTGCGTTTTTCATCTCGAGAGCTTCGAACAGCACCTATTATTTGTGCAAACAGGATTGCATGATCAAGAGGTGAATTCTAAGGTATGAATATTGTTTGCCTTGTTCTTTTCCATACGTATATGTGTGATAGAGGATTATATGTATTGGTTGTTATTGAAAGGTGATGGAAATAGGGTTATGGACTATTTTGCATGGTTTGGTTGTATTGAATTGTGGAAGGTGGATATGGTAATTGGGTTATGGAAGGTGGATATGGTAATTGAGTTATGGAAGGTGGATATGGTGATATACTATTGAATTGATGATTATTTATGTCTATGGCTCAATTTGGTTTAATGGATTGGTTGGAAGGATAAATGAATTCAAACTTGATATTGGAGGATGTTGTATGAATATGCATGGCATGTGAATGTAATTGGAGTATAAGAAGGTTAAAGTGACACCCTATATGGGTGTAATTAAGGCTTACTACTTAACTACTAGTTTGGTGAATTCAAATAATTGAATTGTGACGTTTGGTCGCTAATACTAGATTGCTATATATGTTCATTGTAGATAAGTAATCCGAAAAGACGAGAAGTCCATTTGGGACTAGTATTGAAGGTTGATAGTCAGGTATGTAAAGCATACTCTATACCATATCTTTGGCATGAAAGTGAACAATTGTTCTATTAAGAAAGTTTCCAAAGTTATTCAGTAACATGTGATCCATAATGGTTTTGTATGATGTCTACGTTACCAATGAACTTATTTCCACCCTACAAGATGTCAAGACATTCCAATACTTACTTGTTTTCCAAATCTTACATGTTTATTACACTAATGAATGTCAGAAGGTATCCGGTTACTCAAACAAGATCCATGTGCTATTAATGACTCCAAAACGTTTCATTGATATACCAATAAGTTCCTACTTCATTGTTATGGCATTGATGACTCCAAAACACTTCATTGATGTGCCAATGAGTTCTACTTCATTGTTATTGCATTGATGGTCTATTTATATGTCTCTTATTGATGTATCATTGTTTCAAAGTATCAAAAATGTGGTGGCGACCGAAATAACAATCTCAAAGATTAATTAAACTAAGTGATGGAAGTTCTCTCTTATCGGGTGGTATCCCAGGGGCATAAGCCTATCATGGGTCGATCCCTAGTTATGTGTTTATGGGTGGTATCCCAGGGGCATAAGCCTATCATGGGTCGATCCCAGTTGATATGTACTGGAGGCAGCCTAATGGTCATAATACAGTACAGTAATGATTACAAAGATGATAAGAACGAAGGTAAAGTGATTGAATAAATTCAATGTACAGGTTGTCACAAGTTCTAGTAAGTGTGGTCCACTCCTATTACGATTTATTCACTTGTTTCTGATTTCTATTGAGCTCCTATATCATATGTGATTATCTACAGCTTTACATACTCATTACATATTTCGTACTGACGTCCCCCACGGGGGACCTGCATTTCATGCTGCAGGCACAGGTACCTCAGCTCATACACCGCATAAGTAGGAGCCAGGATACCCAGCTGCTTTTGGTGAGCTCCAGTTTGCTTCGGGGCTTTCCGTGTCATATCCAGTTACTTTTGGTATTGTATAGAAGTTACTTATATGGCGGGGTGTGTCCCGACCTTAGTTAAACTCTGTGTATTGTCTAGAAGCTTTGTAGACCTAATGTACAGTCAAGGTGGTGTTCTGTTAATAGACGTGATGACTCAACGGCCAAGTATTGTATATACATATATATGTGTGCTCGAACTTATACAGGTGATTATTTCCTTTTATATGCAACATGATGTTGTCCGAATTTTGGGTTGTCATAGAGGTATGCATGGGAAGTATAAGGTTATGAGCTGGTTCTCCCGGGCCTCCTCGGTTACGGGTGCCAGTCCGCCCCAATAGAATTTGAGGCGTGATAGGTAGGGGCTGGAAGGGAAGAAGAGCGCGGGGGAAGGGGGGTCTGGAATGGAGAAAGAGGTTGGGGTGGGTTGAATTTCTTATTTAATATATATATATAAATAATTATATAAAATATATATTATTTACATGAAAATGGGGTGGGGGCATTTTTTATTATATATATATATATATATATATATATATTAAAATAGTACATGTATATATATTATATATAAATAGTAAATATTTATTTTTTGCTTTTTAAAACAAAAATACATAAAAAGAGTATGTGTGTGGGATTTTTTTAAAATTTTAATTTCTTACGTGGAAATGACCTGACATTGATGTGGCACTAATTTGGCACTGACATGGCGCGCGTGTAACCCACTCTCCGTTGTGAGAGTGGTATTCAGTTTTGAGGGGTGAAACAAATACACTTTAAAGATGTTAAAGTGGTTAAATAAACAGAAGTTAAGTTTAAATGTTAATGTGAGTTTGGAGGACAAGTTCAGGATGAAAAAGATGTCTTTTCTTAAATTACATTACTGTCACATAAATTGAGATGTGACAGAAAGACCTAAAGTGACATATATTATTTGAAAACGAGATAAAAGTATTGTAAATCACAATAATTAAGAACTAAATATAAAAAAATATTAATAAAAAATTAATTGACTATTGAAATTTTATCTGTGTCACATAAATCGGGACGGGAAGAGTATTCATAGCTTATTGAAAAATGTGTAAAAAACATTAGAAATCATATAACTGACAACTTAAAATAAAAAAGTAAAAGATATAAAATATTTAACTGACTTTCAAAATTATATCAGTCACTTAAATTGAATTAGAAGAAAAAATAATATAAATCACAATGATCAAAAAATTTATTTATATCACATAAATTGAGATAAAAATATGAAAAAATTACACAAAGTAGCATACTTAAGATTATAATTACAATAAATAGCAACACTTTTGTAAAATTATAATTTATAACAAGAGTAACATTATTTTACTCTTTAACTAGGCAAGTGCATGTTTTACTCTCACTACTTTACATTTTTCTATTTTCACTTCACTATTTCACCTTCACCCCCCCAAATATAGATCTTTTACCCTCTTTTTTTCATCTTATTTTCTTTTTATTTTCTCTCTTATATTTCTCTTCTTTTTTCCTTTTTCGTTTTTTAAATTTTTTGTTCTTTTTTCCTTTTTTATATTTGAAGATAATTATCTTCATGATCTTCAAGATTTTAAAATAAAACATCATTATTGTCTTTCACTATCTTATGTCTCTATCTTTTTTTTTCTTGTTAGTTTTTTTCATCTTATTTTTTTATCATTTTATTTTTTTATTTTAATTTTTTTTTCATTTTCACTTTATTTTCTCTCTTCTATTTCTCATTTTTTCTTTTCTTTTTCGTTTTCTTTTTTTTTCTTTCTCATATCTTTTTTTTCTTTTTCTATTTTTGTTTTCTTCTTCTTCTTTTTATTTTATTTTTTCTTTTATTTTTACACATCTATTTTTCTTTCTTCCTTTTTTTTCTTTTTCACTTCTCTTTTTTCATTTTTTTCTTTTTTTCTTTGTATATTTTCCTTTTTTTTACTCTTCTATATCTAACTTTTATTTTGAAAAAACAAATATGTATATCACATACACATATTCAAAAAACATATAAAATACATAGTCATACAGATTTGGATATGTATTTGCGATACAAAACATACATATGTATTTACGATATACATATCATATTCATATTAAACAGTAACAACATAACTATACTATATATCTTCATATGTATTTGCGAAATACAAAAGTGACCCATATAAAATAAGAATATATATATGGATCAGGTATGTATTCTGTAAATAAATATGTAGAGCTATATGTATTTTATACGGTGTTGGATTTGTTTTTGAACTGTACATACTATCTCATTTTAGAGGGTAACATATGTACTTATTTCTTTTCTTTTACTGTTTAAGATATCTATCATGTATTTTTTTATTACCTTTATGTATATGTATATAATTGTCATTTTATTATAGAGATTTTGTGTCATATATGTTTATATATACGTGTGAGTCAGAGATGTATTTCTGTAAATATATATGTAGATATATATGCATGTTTTTTTTACCCTAAATACATATGAAGATTTGTATGTTTATTTATTTTGTATATTTTTTGAATATGTATATATCATATAGATATTTGTCTTTTAAAAATAAAAGATAAATATAGAAGTGTAAAAAAAAATTAAAAAAAAGAAGTGAAAAAGGAAAAAAAAAAAAAGAAAGAGAAAGAGAAACTAGAAATAGAAGTGTAAAAATAAAAGCGAATTTTTTTTTAAAAAAAAAAAAGAAGAAGAAGAAAATGAAAAAAAATATGAGAAAAGGAAAAAAATAGAAAAAAATAAAAAACGAAAAAAGGAAAAAAAAAGGAGAAGTAGAAGAGAGAAGATAAAGTGGAAAGAAAAAAATAGAAAAGAAAAAGAAATTAAAATAAAAAAATGAAAAAACTAAAAAAAATAAATAGTTAGAGATATAAGAGAATGATATTTTGAAATTTTGAAGATCATGGAAATAATAATCTTCATATTTGATTTTGATTTGAAAAAGGAATCAACTAATTTAAATAAGAGTAATTTATGAGAATTTAATTAGATGGGATACTTATTCCTTATTCAACTCAACAAATTTGAGTAAAACAGGGACAGTAAATCTTATTGTATATGTATTTGTATAGCAACAGTTTACTTAAATACAAAATACAATTTGCTATTTTTCGTAATTATGAAACTGTTGCTATAAAAGTTGCAATTAAGGCCCTATAATTGTTATTTCTAAAATTTCCCCTAAAATATATATATATTGAGCCGTGCTAGCATGGGTCGTCGATATCTAGTAGTAACATATAGACAAGTTTATCATTTAATATATAATGAAAATGGTAAAATTAAAGAATTTTAACAATGAAAATAGAACAGTGTCAAACTTTTTAGAATGGATTAAAATGGAAACAGTATATAAATTCGTAGGTAAAATCCTCTAAATATGCATATTATTATAAATATACCATATATAGTGAATACTTTACCATATATCGTGAATACCTACTTTACCATATATTGTGTATGTTTATTTATGAAAAAATTACAAACCCAAGGTTAGTTTTCCCCTATAAATAAAGGGGGGACCCCTTTTTAACTCCAAAAGAATTCGGATTTTAAGTTCGAAAGGGTTTTTATTATTAAAGTGACACAGATAAAAATTTGTTTCAAAAAAGGATTATTTATATTCAAAACTCAGAGTCGCCACTTGGCATAATCCGGTGTGTCAAGTCACCTTTGGAGAATCTTTTTCAAAACGATTTGACTCTTTAAGACTGGTTTGCGAACAGAGATTCCGGTTAAGGAATTCTGTTGACCGAGGGGAAGGTGTTAGGCACCCCTCGATCCTGTGGTTTGACCACGATCGCTTGGTGGAGTGTATCGGCTAATTTGACATTATAAAATGCATAAACAACATAAAGCACGCAAAACAATCAAGCAAGCAAACAAAACAAAACAATCCAAAATTTAGCGTCCAGTTCAATTTATTACAAACCGAAATAAAAAATACTAAAATAACCTACACTAGTCCTAAACTATGCTTTACCCGATGCCTCGGGCCTTGATCACAAATATCCTTCGCGTACAAAATTCTTCGAGGCATTCCCCGGTGAGTAAATACAAATGACCTCGGGGCATTCCCCGGCTAAATAAATACACTTTTCAAATAAGATAAACAAAACATTCAACAAATATTCCAAGCATTCCAACAATCCAACAGTTCTAAATTTGCCTACCCGAGCCTACTGTTTGCCTATCCGCTCGACGACATATCACGTTCAATATCAACAATGAATAAAAAACAACAATATTCATTTTTATCAACTTTCAATTCCCATCTTCCCCAGTTCCATTGTCAAACTAATTAACCAATTCTTCGACTATCAAATCCAACATCAACTACGTACACACAACAAAGATTCAAATATGCTAAACAAACAAGTTATTCACACCCATAACAAACAACTAAAATTTCAAAAATAGAATAGAGAATGAGATGAGAAATGGACCTCAATGCTTTATTGATTAACTGATCTTTCTGAATAAAATCGCGTCCAACGGAACCTCAACTTCGAACCTCAATCACGAACCCAAATCATCAAATTTGATCATTTTTTGTTCTATTTTTGCCAACCTGAACCAGATTTAAAAATCACAGAACCCGAACCCACTTTCCCAATAGTGTATGGATGTGTTTGGTATTGTTGGTCGACCTACGAGCTACGTCGAGCTTCAACAGTGACTGGAAGATGACGGAGACGTAGTTTCAGACGAGAATGATGAGGAAGAAGTGGATTCCGATGAGAAACTCGTTGGAATAGTATAAAAAAGTAGTCGTTCTCGCTGGTTTTCCCGATTTGCTCCCCTTTTTTTACTATTTGCTCTCAATATTTCTCTCTCTCATCTCCCTCGCTCAATTCTCTCTTTCCGTTTGAACTACTCTCTCCCCAATTGTGTGGTGTGTACGGGTGTGTATGTGTATATATACTGATTTTTCTCTTCTGTGTGTGTGATGATGGAGTGGTGTGTGTGAATTGTTGCTGTGATGTGTATAGTGTGTCCTCCTATATTCTATTCATGAATTGTGTATATACTCCCCCTTTCTTTATGGAAAAGAAACGTAGGGGGGGGGGCTTAAAGGGTAAGGGTGGGGGTATGGGGTGGGGTAGGTTGTTAGGATGAGGTGTAAAGTTGGCTAGGATAGGATTAAAACAAGATAAAATTTGTTAGGGATTATGTTAAGGGTTGTTATTTTTTGTATTTTTGTGGGGTATAATCACATGGATGAGGGTGTGTGGTATGTGAGCTAAAAATTAATAAAATTGAATTTGGGAGGGACAAAATTAGGTGTTTACAGCACGCCCTCTTTGAATGTAAACATGAAGTGTTTTCAGACAAAAAAGTAGACAACGAGACAGAATTTTGTCCCGACCATTATTAAAAGAATAAAACAGAAGGAAGGAGGGACACCAAGTCTTGACTTAGGACATCCTACATACCCATGTTATAAGGGAATCAAGTGGCAGGTATCTCAAAGGATTGAAAGGAGATGAACTATACCGAGTTAGAGAGTCGAGTGAGGTCTCATCGAAGTTTCGGTCGCGACTCTATCATTACATCAAAAAATAAAAAATTACAAGAGTTAAAAAGATAAACAAAATTACAAAAGTCCTATCTATGAGCTTCTTTTGAACGCTTGACTTGAGTTTCATCACGCTATTCTTCAGGCGGGCCCTTGACTTTTAATTTTTCAATTTGTTGCTTGGCTTTCAATTGTTTCACCTTGTTGCTTAACTTTCCATTTATTCTCATTGTGCTTCGGGAGGGCTCCAATGTTGCTTGAGTTATCAAAATAAGAAAGTGGGTTTTCTTACAAATGTCGCTTGAATTACCTAAACAAGGAAGTGCGTCTCCTTACAGATGTTGCTTGAATTACCCAAACAAGGAAGTGCGTCTCCTTATAGATGTTGCTTGAATTACCAAAAAAAAAAGTGCATCTCCTTACAAATGCCGGTTGAATTACCCAAACAAGGAAGTGCATCTCGTTACATATGCTGCTTGAATTACCCAAACAAAGAAATGCGTCTCCTTACAAATGTTGCTAGAAATATCCAAACAGGAAAGTGTGTCTCCTTACCAATGCCTTTTGAATTACTAAAACAAGGAAGTGCGTCTCCTTACCAATGTCGCTTAAATTACCAAAACAAGAAAGTGTATCTCCTTACCAATGCTGCTTGAATTATCCATACAAGAAAATGCGTCTCCTTTCAAATATTGCTAGAAATACCCAAATAAGAAAGTTCATCTCCTTACCAATGCCTTTTTAATTACCAAAATAAGAAAGTGTGTCTCCTTACCAATGCTGCTTGAATTACCTAAACAAGGAAGTGCGTCTCCTTACCAATGCCTCTTGAATTACCAAAACAAAGAAGTGTGTCTTCTTATCAATGTTGCTTGAATTACCCAAACAAGGAAGTGCGTCTCTTTATAAATGTTGTTTGAATTGTCCAAACAAGGAAGTGCGTCTCCTTACAAATGTTGCTTGAATTGCCCAAACAAGAAAGTGCGTCTCCTTACAAATACCGCTTGAACTACCAAACAAAGAAGTGCGTCTCCTTACAAATACCGCTTGAATTACCAAACAAGGAAGTGCGTTTCCTTACAAATGTTGCTTGAATTACCAAACAAGAAAGTGTGTCTCCTTATAAATATTGCTTGAATTGCCCAAACAAGGAAGTGCGTTTCCTTACAAATGTTGCTTGAATAGCCCAAACAAGGAAGTGCTTCTCCTTACAAATGTTGCTTGAATTGCCCAAATAAGGAGGTGCGTATCCTTACAAATACCACTTGAATTACCAAACAAGGAAGTGCGTCTTCTTACAAATACCACTCAAATTACCAAAAAAGGAAGTGAGTCTCCTTACAAATGTTGCTTGAATTTTTCAAACAAAGAAGTGTGTCTCCTAGAGATATTGGATTATGAGTTTTACAATGGTTTTGAATACCAAATTTGTGCAACAACATTGCCTCTTGTATTTTTAGAAGTGGGAATATTACGACCTTTGATGTTTAGGCTTTGAAATTCTTGATTCGAAGGTAACATGTGTTCCTGTTTCATACAAAGAAAACTTGTTAGTTTAAAAACATGGTGGCTGATTTGTGGCTTCAGCTTTTACGGCAATTGCTCTTGCCCTCATCACATTTAACCTTGCTTCCGACCATTAGCATATATCACTGACTTGCTGTATCATTGACCCAAACTCAGATTATTAAGAGTGACTTTGAAACAAACACAGTATCTCTGCTTTGCCGTACTTCTCAGATAAATCCTTTGAACCTTGGTATTTCCATGAGTTGCCAGACTTGTCAGTAGATAAATATTTCTGCACGTCTTATTTCGGCTCACAATCATGTCTCTTTCATGTGTTGACCTTTTGTCTTGCTTTGCGCAATTGAAGAAGCTGGTAGCCAGTTTTGAAATCTTTTCTCACTTGTTTTGATATGGACATGACTCAAAGACAAGAGAAAAATGACGATAATTTTTATTTGGACAACTGACTCAAGAAAACAAAATAAAAACAAAAGAAGAAAGAAAAGACAATGAATGTCCCCATTTGAAACAAAGAAATGAAAAATTTATCTAGAAATGACAGTAAACTCTAATGATTATACCATGCATTTTGGATTAAGCTGCCTGATCTTTCCATCCAAACTTTCTATCAATTGTTGTTGAGTTAATGGTCATGAAACTGAGTTGTTTCTTTAGGTCAATTGCATTTAAGACCTCATTCGCCTAGTGACACCTTGAAGGGTTTTTACCAACAAGCCTCTCTCATTCTTTTTTTTCTCAGTTCACCACTGTCTTATGGTGTCTGTAAGGGTTTTTCACCAATGAGACTCTTATTTTCATTTTTCTCAACTCACAGTCGTCTTACAGTATCCGTGAGGGTTTTCGCCGATAAGACTCTCTCATTTTTATCTCTCTCGACTTACCATCGCCTTATGGTGCCCGTGAGGATTTTTACCAATAAGACTCTCTCATTTTTATTTCTCTTCTGATTCCTTATGCTGAGAAAGACATGTAGTTTCCAAAATGCGTCATCATATCCCTTGCATGCTTAGCCTTAATATTTTCAAAGATTGGTTGAAGATCTTTCTTTGGTTGTACCTTGTCTTTTATATAGGGTTAGAAAGAAAGGATGACATGAAGCTCAAACGACACTTGAAGTGGGGTAGAAATTACAACTTTTGGAATCGACTCAAATAATGAGGATTAACTCATGCCCCAGTTTCTTTGACTGGGCAATTCTAAATTTTTTATTTGGTTAGACCGAGTCCAGAGTAGGGTAGCCTACGTATCTCACCCTCGAAAGAGGAGAATGAGGTCACGCGTAGTTCTGACAGTTTATTTTTTTGCTTGATTCTGACTTTTTCTTTTGTTGACTCTTTTCTCTTTGAAACTTTTTTGACTCTATTTTTCTTGACACTCTTTTCTTTTCTTTCTTTTTGGACACATTTTGGTCTCTTTTTTTCTTTTTGAAACTTTTCTGACTCTATTGTTTTGCTTAACACCTTTCTTTGGAACTTTGCTGACTCTATCTTGATTCTAAAAGAGGTGTATGAAAGAAAATAAAACTAAGGCTCAAATGGGGTAAACAAAGGATGACACAATATTTGAAGTTCGTCATATCAATCCTTGAAAATGCCAGTACACATTATGCAATATGAAGTGAAAGATAAAGATCATTTGTGTCACTTTAACAATACAAACTTTAACTGAGCATGTGTGCCACTTCCTTCTTCTACACTTGTCAAACATACAACTCCACCTTTGTTGTACATCCCTCACATTGAATGAACCAGGATTTCGTGGAGTTGATTTTCTTCCTGTTACTCTTGATTTAGGATCACGCAGCCACTATTTAACCTAATTGAGACATGTTTTTCAGTTGATGACCAAGTTATTCTTGTGATTCTCAAAATGACTGCCTTAATTTTTCAGAAAAGGCTTCAACTGGTCACCAAATGTCTCAGTACTTACCTATTTTCCCAGATGTTTTGTCTAACTTTAGCCCTCTGATTCAATGTTTCAAGGGTAAATTAGATTTTAAGATCTAGCTGAAAATTCTGCAAGCATGTCATATCACTAGAGCCAACATAAAATGTACTATGTAAAGAAAACAACCAAACAACACATATTTAAAATCCAAAGGAAAAAGGGACACTTCATTTAATTAAAATAAAATATAGAAGGGTTTGAACATAACGACAAATGAACAAAACAAGATAGATCCCTAACTATAATCCTGAAATAATTCGGATAATAGAAAATAAAACAAAATAATCTACCAGACCTCTTCCTAGTAAGGAGAGGGGTGACTTCTCAATTACTCAGCCTGACATCTTAGTCACTGGTTTGCATATTAGCATGACTGGAGTTTTCCTCACTGTCAATATTCTGCACCATAATCAATTTGTCTTGAATCATCTTTTCAATTTCTCTTTTCAAAGAACGACAATATTCAATACTGTGGCCCTGAACATCAGAATGATATGCACATCGTACATTAGGATCAAAACTTCTTGAATATGGGTCGGGAGTATACCCAAGGAGGAGAGTGATTATGCCTCGTTGTGCCAATATCTGAAATAAATTGGCATACGACACTTCAATTGGTGTGAAACTATCCCTCAATTTCTGCCTCATTTCATTATTTAACTTGGATCGAACATCGGTCCTAGAAGGGCTTTGGTATGTTTGTGGAATTGAAGGATGACTTTGAAGATTTGGTGCACACCACCGTAGGTAAGAAGAGAGTTGAGCATATGGTTGTGCGCAATATACTAGATATGGAGGTGGGGAAATAGAGTATAATGGATTTTGGGAGTGATTATGGAGAGCTTGGGTATGAACTTGGGCTTGAGACTGACGGCAACGATGACGTCGTCTTCTTGGATGTGCCCGTTCTCCAACTACAATAGCAGTGTCATATTTCTCATTCTTGTTCCCTTCGGGTTTCTTTAATTGAATATTGTCCCAAATGTTTCACGGATTCCTCATGCCTATCTTGCTTCTCAAATTTTAACATCTCAAAGATTGGAGGAGGGTTAGCACTTGAAGGCATGCCCCAGTCTTTGTATGAAATATCTTTTTTACCCGCAGGTCCTAGAGAATTTTTCATAGCATTTTCTGCACTCTTCATTTTTTCAACCATTTTCTCTGACTCTTCTGGCACACTGAACTTCTTGTTAAGAAATTTTGGTGGTCCAGTTAACTTAAAAACAGGCTCAGGAGTATAACAATGATCACCAAGAGTATTGAATATAGGTTCACTAGCAACATGGGGACATACAACCGTTGGGCAACCCAGTGTGGAAGTCCCACTAGAGGATTGAGAAACAAGATCACAGACGACATGTGGTATTGTGAATGTAGAAGGCTCATGCTGAGGAGCTAGAGGAAAAATGGTGAAAATATTGAGATACTTTTGGCTTGGAATGAATTCTGAGTCATGTTGCGGTGCATCAACAACAGTAGAAAACTGACTTTGAGATTTTGATGGAAAACTCGAGGTATTTGTAGGATCAATAAAGGGAAATGGAGGAGAAGGCAACCCAATGGCCCAAGCTCGATGCATATCTGTCATTTGTTGTCTTAGCCTCCTAATCTCTTGCTTCAAACTCTCATTTTTCTGATTCTTTGTTTGATCCATGATGTCACTCTTTATATCTTTGTTGGACACAACTAACCCTTTGGATTTGATGTGATGTGAAGGACCAACCAGAATGCCTCAAACTAACCACCTTAAACTGACTCAACAAAAACAACAAATGTGTTAGAGTTCAACACTTTTTCAAAACCATTTTTTCCTTTTTTTTTTTTTAAAAAAGATCACCGAACTCAAGAAGCGCGCCTACATACCTCACCCCCAAGAGAGGAGAATCAAGTGTGCGTAGTTCGTGAAGTCTTGCCAAAATGGCCAATTCAACTCTTCATTTTCTTTCTTTTTTTTTCTCGAAATTTAAGAAGAAAAGAAAATAACTATTTGTCAAAAGAATTGACCAAAATATTTTTGAATTTTTCAGCTTTAACATCCCTATACAAAGTGAAATCTATGATTACCAAAGAAATTTTTTTTGGGTTTTCAGTTTTAAACTTCATATGAAAATGAAATCTGAACCTATTAAAGGAAAATCTAATGCAGTTTTCTTTTAAAGATGCACATGAAACACTTACTCAAAATAAAGAGTGAAGAAAATCTTTTTGGATTTTTTCAAATAAGATCCCCGGACCGACAATAGGCTGCCTATGTATCTCACTCCCAAAAGAGGAGAATCAGGGGTACGTAGTTCATCCAGATTGGACAATTAATGATTAAATAACATATTGCACCCTGACTTGAGACACGGCCAAATACACACGATGAACAACATAACAAAATCTTTTTTTTTTTAGTTTTCAATTTGACACTTCACATAAAAAATGACACCAACAGTTATGAAAGAAAATCTTTTTGGTATTTTCGTTATATGAAATGTACAAAACTTCTACCACCCTTTTTTTTGAATTTTTCTTTTATAAAAAGCTCCAAAAAAAATCGTTTTGGAGTTTTCGAATTGTGAATGCTTGCTAAATGAAATAAAAGGAAAATCTTTTTGATGTTTTTTTCTATTCTTGAAAAATGAGTGCAAAAAGTAAAAAAAATCTTTTTTCTTTGAATTTTTGAATCGTGGTAAACAAAAGCCATAAAGAACTCTAAAAACTACAAAACTCTCTTTTTTTTCTTTTCCACTCACTTTTCACTTTTTTTTTCCTATTTTTTCCTCAACATTTCTTGCCTACGCACTTTACTTTTAACACATGTTTTCCCCAAATCAGTCCGTCAAATGATCGCGCTACCCTCAAAGATGCAACATTTATCACGCAGATGCTTTAGAGGTGAGTCTCCTACAAAGGACCACGTGGATCTCGCTAGGTCTCAATATAATGTAGATAAGCATGACCTAAAGGCTGATCTACGCTGGGGTTTACTAACAAGGCAGTTCGGGAGAACATATGGTCGATAGTGACTACTTTGCTTTCCACCCACTCCATACGTCCGACGGCTCCCCCTGCTAAAATAAAGGTGACTCAACTAGAGTTTGTGTGCACGACGTGCACTCCAGGACTTGTTGTAGAAAGAATTGACTTGGGTTATGCATATGATGCCGGATATAAAACGGTAACACACAAGAGAAAAACTGTAAACACGCAGCACGTAAGCACTCAACAATGATAAAATAAACACAAACAATAAACAAATAATATTTATACACTCATAATGTCAAACTAAGCCGATACAACTCCAAAAATAAGCTCGAATTCTGAAAAACTCCCCAGCAGAGTCACCACAGCTATCACACCTCTTTTTTAACTCCAAAAGAATTCGGATTTTAAGTTCAAAAGGGTTTTTATTATTGAAGTGATACCCCTTAATGATTTTCGTTAAAAAGCCCTATTGGCCTGATAGTGAATTTTGATGTACGTTGACATATTATGTCATTAGTTGTGGTAAGGCAATGGATTCAAGTCCTATCGCATCAAAAGCATAAGATATCGTGTTAGAGACTTGATGCACCATGATATAGATGTTGGGTTTATGCCCCATCGATTTATGCCTAAGACGCCTTTATATGGATAAAACGTTGAGTTTGAATCTCAATGCACCATATTGATAATATTATGATGGCTAAGGCAAAATAATGAGTATTTGGTGAAAATGTCTCATTAAATATGCTTCATTCCTTGAATTAAATGTGGTAGCAATAAATCATATGTATGCCTCAATTTGCTTTTGTAGTAGCTATCATAATTTGATACGCTTAAGGCATGATTATATTTCATTCCTGAGAATGAGAATTTTGATTATTATAAATACAGATCTATACCTTGGGGTGAATGTGATTGTATATACACTCGAACGTATTCTTAATTGTGAAGATATCACAATCCACCTCCGAATGAGGAAGAATAATTGAGAATTGATTGTGATGGTATCACAACTCACCTCCGAATGAGGAAGAATAACTGAAAAGTTATTTTGAAATCTACTTTTAAAGTAGTCAATCTAAAATTTATTCACGCAATAGTAAATCTGAAATTTACTAAAGAAAAAAGGCACATGTCATGGTAAATTTGGAGTTTGCTAGAATAAAAGTTCATAAATTGACATGAACAATTTCGACATCCGAAAGACGTGTGAACATATATTGAAGGACTAGAAAATTCTTCATTATTTTTAATATTGTGTGTTCTCATGATAAGTTGGTTGAACCAACTAGTGTTGGGATTGGATCCCTTAAAATCTAAAAAGAATAAAAGGTGAATAAGGGCCCGTTCACCTATCATGTGATATGTTGAAAAGATGCATCAATAAGATGATCATATGTACATTCATGGTCAACCTACGTTTGACATTCATAAAGTTACTTGTTCAATATAAATTGAGCATAATTTTTAGATTATGTAATCAAGATAATTCATTTTGATGATGATGGTTTAGCATTGAATGCCTTCGATAATGTCACGCCTCAAATCCTATTGGGGCGGACTGGCACCCGTAACCGAGGAGGCCCGGGAGAACCAGCTCATAACCTTATACTTCCCATGCATACCTCTATGACAACTCAAAATTCGGACAACATCATGTTGCATACAAAAGAAAATAATCACCTGTATAAGCTCGAGCACACATATATATGTATATACAATACTTGGCCGTTGGAGCCATCACGTCTATTAACAAAACACCACCTTGACTGTACATTAGGTCTACAAAGCCTCTAGACAATACACAAAGTTTAACTAAGGTCGGGACACATCCCACCATATAACTAACTTCTATACAATACCAAAAGTGACTGGATATGACACGGAAAGTCCCAAAGTAAACTGGAGATCACCAAAAGCAGCTGGATATCCTGGCTCCTACTTGTGCGGTGTATGAGCTGACGTACCTGTGCCTGCAGCATGAAATGCAGGTCCCTCGTGGGGGACGTCAGTACGAAATATGTACTGAGTATGTAAAGCTGTAGATAATCACATATGACATAGGAGCTCAATAGAAATCTGAAACAAGTGAATAAATCGTAATAAGAGTGGACCACACTTACTAGAACTTGTGACAACCTGTACATTGTATTTATTCAATCACTTTACCTTCGTTCTTATCATCTTTGTAATTATTACTGTATTGTACTGTGACCATTAGGCTACCTCCAGTACATATCAACTGGGATCGACCCATAATAGGCTTATGCCCCTGGGATACCACCCATAAACACCTAAATAGGGATCGACCCATGATAGGCTTATACCCCTGGGATACCACCCGATAAGAGAGAACTTCCATCACTTAGTTCAATTAATCTTTAAGATTGTTATTTCGGTCGCCACCGCATTTTTGATACTTTGAAATAATGATACATCAATAAGAGACATATAAATAGACCATCAATGCAATAACGATGAAGTAAGAACTCATTGGCACATCAATGAAGTGTTTTGGAGTCATCAATGCCATAACAATGAAGTAGGAACTTATTGGTATATCAATGAAACGTTTTGGAGTCATTAATAGCACATGAATCTTGTTTGAGTAATCGGATACCTTCTGACATTCATTAGTGTAATAAACATGTAAGATTTAAAAAACAATTAAGTATTGGAATGTCTTGACATCTTGTAGGGTGGAAACAAGTTCATTGGTAACGTAGGACATCATACAAAATCGTTATGGATCACATGTTATTGAATAACTTTGGAAACTTTCTTAATAGAACAATTGTTCACTTTCATGCCAAAGATATAGTATAAAGTATGCTTTACATACCTGACTGTCAACCTTCAATACTAGTCCCAAATGTACTTCCCGTCTTTTCGGATTACTTATCTACAATGAACATATATAGAAATCTAGTATTAGCAACCAAACGTCACAATTCAATTATTTGAATTCACCAGACTAGTGGTTAAGTAGTAAGCCTTAATTACACCATAAAGGGTGTCACTTTAACCCTCTTATACTCCAATTACATTCACATGCCATGCATATTCATACAACATCCTCCAATATCAAGTTTGGATTCATTTATCCTTCCAACCAATCCATTAAACCAAATTGAGCCATAGACATAAATAATCATCAATTTAATAGTATATCACCATATCCACCTTCCATAACTCAATTACCATATCCACCTTCCACAATTCAATACAACCAAACCATGCAAAATAGTCCATAACCCTATTTCCATCACCTTTCAATAACAACCAATACATATAATCCTCTATCACACATATACCTATGGAAAAGAACAAAGGCAAACAATATTCATACCTTAGAATTCACCTCTTGATTATGCAATCCTGTTTGCACAAATAATAGGTGCCGTTCGAAGCTCTTGAGATGACGAACACAGTTATTGGATTACTTTGGAATTTCTACGGTTGAATCAAAAGTAATTTAAAGGTCAAATTTGGATAGGGTTTGTTCTTTCTCAATGATTGATGATGAAAATGAGTTTTTGAACTCATATACATGTATATATAAACATAGTCTCGTCCATAATATAATAGGAAATGACCAAAATGCCTTTAAAATTTAAATAATGTCAAATCTGTCATTTGGTGAACTGTTTTGATAAGCTAAAGTAGATCGACCATAACTCTTTGCTCCGATATCGGATTTGGGTGAAATTGGTATCGTTGGAAGGATAATTCAAAGGAATTTCATTTCATATAAAGTAGGCCACCCAGTTCGTCCTGTAAAAGGAGTTATGGTCGTTTGAAGTTGACCCTAAAAATCTATTTTGATAGGCTGAAGTAAAATGAGTATAACTCCTTACTCAAACGTTGGATTTAGATGAAACCAATTGCATTGGCTCAAAGATCTTTCTTTTAATAGGTCGCAACTCTCCCATTTCATTATATTAAGGGAGTTATGATCGTTTGAAATTGACCCAAAAATTCGGCTGGCCTCAATAGTTTGTGTGCAGGAAATTTTCCTGCACATTTACTATTCCCAAATATCCCGGCCACCGTTTTATAGTTTCGAACATGCTCGATTATATCCAAAACCTATCCGTTTTTAGAAATCTTTATATCGTTGTAAAGATTATTCTATAACCTTCACATGGAACCATCGATGGGCAAATTCCGGTATAAATAAAATAAAATAAAATAAATTAATTTCATATAAATAAGACCAATACACGTACTTGAATACGCCAATACACGTACTTGAATACGGGGTGTTACAGATAAATAGCTAAACCATTACTAATGAGAACAAAGCTTCATGTGTTGGTCTAAAATATGATATGTTGCATACAATAGCACTTGTATGCATTACACCAACAAATTTTGATTATTTCTTCCCTCTCAATTGGTTCAAGGTCAAGAATCAACTATTCCATCTAATAATTTTGATGTGCGGTATACGATTAATGAATATACCATGATGCATAAAGATGGAGGATGTATGTTAGTTTTCCTAACATAAGGGGGGATTATAAGCAGCTATGAAATATGTTAGGAATTATCATCAGATACTCATTCAAAAGATAATTCAAGTCGAATGCCGAACGCATCTCATATTTAAGTTGCAAGTGCTCCTATTTTGTGTTTATAAAGGACAAAGTCTACGCATGCATGAAGCATGGTAGACCAATCGGTTTCAAATGAAATAATCCTTGAAAAGGATAAGGAGCAAATAATCATAATAAGAAGACAATGTGCTCTTGAAGAGCCTACGACATAACACTTCATAAAACCTTATGAGAGGTTTAGTTACCTGAAAATAATGAAGTGATGAGATCTCAAAATGTTATGTCAAAATGTGAACCGATACGAAATGATATATCATCATTATCTTTGATACAATATTGTGAAAGATTACGAGGATCCGAATTATACGCATATTTAAGCGTACTGACGCAGAAACATTTATCAAGTGACCCGAAAGGATGCATTTTGGTAAGCGTACAACTTATTTGATTTGTATTCCACACACTTAAAGATGTCACACATGAAGTGTTGAATATTGTCACTTGACAAAATTCATATGAAAACTTTTGTAAGGATTCAAAATGTTTGAAACATATAAAAGTTTCTGGAAAACTTATTTATAATCCTTATATTACATAAGTTTATAACATGAAAATCATTGAAACTCTTGGAGAGTTTTCAAAAGCAATAGATTATTTGCTGAAATGAGAAATATACCAATTTTGATTGGTTATGAAGTACCATATCTTGGTGCAATTGGTGCACTCATGTATCTTGCAATTACTACAAGGCTTGATATAGTCTTTTCAGTTAATTTGTTAGCAAGATTGCAGTTTCGATCTTATTGGTCATGCTAATGTTGGGTACTTGTCTGACTCGTATAAATCTCGACCTCAAATATGCAATGTGTTCACATATGGGGATACTGCCATATCTTGGAGATATACAAAGCAGTCGATCTAGCCACTTCAATAAACCATGCTGAGATAATAGCTATTCATGAAGCTAGTCGAGAATGTGTATGGTTGAGGTCCATGATACATCTCATTCGAGAAAAATGTGGCTTGAAATATGACAAAGTATCCACGATTTTACATGAAGATAATGCAGCATGCATAGCACAACTTAAAGGAGGATTCATAAAAAGAGATGGAACGAAGCACACTTCATCAAAGTTTTTTTATACACATGAGTTACGCAACAAATTCGTTCAAGTGACAATGTGACTGATTTATTCACCAAGTTTCTTCCAACTACAACTTTCAAGAAGATGGTGCACAAGATCGGGATGCAAAGCTTCAAGGATGTTCTCATTAGGGGGAGTTAATACGCGCTGTACTCTTTTTCCCTTACGAGGTTTTGTCTCACCGAATTTTCCTTGTAAGGTTTTTAATGAGGCAACCTATATGCGTATTGTTAGAGATGTGTAATCTTTTTTCCTCACTAGATTTTTTTCCCCACTGAATTTTTTTCTAGTAAGATTTTAATGAGGTACATTATCTATCAATTAGACATTCAATGAGGAGTATTATAAATATATCATATACAATGAATGTCTACTCTACCATATATATATAGTGAATACTTTATCATATATTGTATATGTCTATTTATAGAAAAGTTACAAACCCCAAGGTTAGATTTCCCCTATAAATAAAGGAGTTTTGCTTCATTGTAATTCATTCATCAAGAGAAATAAGAATTACTCTTTATTTTCTCTCTACTTTTCTTCTTTGTTTTTTATTATTTCATAACACATATTGTATTTTTATTGAAATGTGTAATCATTTTTTCGTCAGTTTCAACGATCTACAAGATAAAAGAAAAAAAATGACAACATATAATATTAGGACTAAGTAGGTGGACTTAATTAATTTCATATAAGTTAATTAATTAAGTAGCAAATTTAAGAACTTTTTCGTTACAACAAAGGTTTCTCATGTCATTACCTTGTTACAGCTTGATATCAACAATGTTATTGAGTTTTTCAGGTAAAAATCAAAGTTAATTACAAGGACAAGATTAAGATACATTGGACCTCATTATCTCATGTACAATTTGCTTGACGCACTCCTTAAAAAAACACTAATTAAATATTTATTTTACTAAATTATCCTTATTACTCTTAACATTATAAATTTGAAAGTCACATATCTCACGTGTGTTTGATATACGTTCACCGCATTTATAACTTTAAGGTTTGGTACAATAGACCCTTGTAGTCTCACTCTTTCCAGGAGCTTGAGCATAGCCAGGGGCGAACCTAAGGCTAATTTTGGGGTGTTTCGGCACCCGTTAATTTCGACGTTGATTAGGTATAATTATATAAAAATATATTAAAATTGGTATAAGACTTAGAAAAGCACCCATTAAACCAAAAAGATAAATGAGTGCTTTAATTTCCAGGCGGAACTTTAGAGCTTTCGGCGTCAATATGTGTGTTCGGACCTTCCGATCACCCACAATCCCTAAATAATCCTGAGTCCGCCACTGTGCATAGCGAAAGCTTTAGTGCACCGAGCTGTCTTGTTTTTTTTAGTACTCCAACCAAGTTGAAAAATGGCCGGTACAAGCAACAAATAAAGGAACTAGTGGAGTATTGAGAATATATAATTAACAAGATTAGTTCTTTTTATTTTTCCCTTTTTGTAACTAATCTAGTAAGTAGTTGTTTACTAAGCCAAACTTGAATACCTAGTTATATACTACTAATAATAATATAAAATGACACAAACAAATACATCAAACCATTTAAGAAATAACTAACCATACAAAGACAAATGAAGAACCCAAAGACCAAAATTGGCCATCATCATTTTGATTCCCTTTTTTCCCCCCTATAAATACCATAAAAACCATAACCAAAAATCAAGAAAACAAATATCCAAAAAAAAAAAAAATTATTACAAAAAATGGAATATAGTTGCAAGGATTTTAAAGTGGGAAAATGTGAAGGAGAAAAAATAGTTGATGGTGAAACAATGCCATTAGTTCTAAACCCTATAGAACAAAACAAGAATGACATAAAATCATTGCTTGAATCATTGGAAAAAAACAAAGAATGGTTTGATAATATGATTACAAAAAATAGTGCTGTTTTATTAAGAGGATTTGATGTAGAAAATGCAAAAAATTTCAATGATATTATTGAAGTTTTTGGTTGGGAAGATATTAGATATGTTGGACCAGCACCAAGAACCCATATTTATAAAAGAGTTTGGACTGCTAATGAAGGTCCTCTTTCTGAATTCATATATTATCATCATGAAATGGTCCTTGTAAGTATTACTTACTTTATTTTCTCAACTTTTCAATAGTTTTTTTTTAATAACTGTGGTGTTCGGATCAGTTTGTGTGCATCTCGACTTACGAGATAAGTACCTGTTACGCTGTTACATTAGCTCCCACTAAAATATAACAGATAACTTTATCCATCGATGTTAGAATAGATAAAAAGAATCACCTAGTGTTTTTATTTTTGTTTGTATTTAACCTCAGATGTTTAATTCACCTCTCAAATAACTAAACTAGTAGTAGCCATGTGTATAAATTAACGATCCACCAAGCAAGAGCACATTGCGCAACAATAGTCAGTTCAAGGAAGTAAAACTAAGACAGGCGGGCATTCTAGTGGTACCAACTACAGCCTTCTATCGATCGGTCCTGGCGAGCCAATAACATAGGGAGAAAGCTTACATTCATTTTCAGGGGAGAAGAAACCCTATGCATAGTGATAAAGGCGTAAGACACAAGCCCTCGTGACTTGACACTTTGGGGTTTATGCATAGAGCTCAGACTCTTTATTATTCTTTGTATCAGACTGATATAGGCGGGTTTCATTAATGAAAAGAAAAATGGAGGGCCGCCATCTGCTAGCATTGTGGTTTTTCATCGATTCATTTTTCACAACTTCTGTTTGTATTATTTGTCTTTTAAGATTTTTGCACTTCTCTAATTAAGAAAAACGCTTAATAATCTCAATCATATAAAAATATTTATTCAAACTCATTTCTCTCTCTTTAAATGTCTCAGTAAATTAATACTTATTCTAGTAATTTAATGTTTACCCAATTTCATCTTAGCGGTATGTTTTGAATTAATAATAATTCTATACATGAATGGTAATTAAATCATTCAACTATCGATGTATGTTATGTTAGATTTGTATTATTACTCCACATTTGAGAGTAATATAATTCTAAAAAGGTCTAAATATCACATCTTTCTTATATAAATGGACTAAAAATACATGTTTGATTATTTGAAGGTTAAATATCTTTAGCAATATAACAGAGATTAAAATCAGAATTCTTCAATAATTGTGATTTATAATTATCCTTTTGTTTTATGTACAACAGCATTGATGTTACGTTCCTGAATATTAATGATATATATGGCTTAGACGGCTTAAAAAAGAAATATTTTAAACTTGATTAACGATAATGACAATAATATTTTTATTTTTATTACTTGAGTTCTAGACTTGGATGTGTTCGATGGGAAGAAAAATATTTTTCATGGGAAATGTTTTAGTGAAAACTATCTTTAATGTATAATATATAAACAGATATTCAATCTTGGCCTCAGTGCATATCGAGACGCCTCAATTTAGTTTCAACTGATAACTAAACACTCCAACTTATCTCAACGGAGTCTTATCCCGATGCCAACGTGACACTTTTAGAGGTGTCTAGATGATCATTTTTATAAGTTGGAGTATTCAACTATACATAGACGAGTTGAAGTATAATTTAAATATGCACTCTCAAAGTTGAAAAGTGTTTACTTGTCAGCCGAGGCCAACTTTGAGTGTCTGCTTATTATATATTATCCCTTAGAACACTCAAAAGTAAATATCGCCCTCATGCTCCCACGATCCGCTTACCGAGGAATAGAAAGGAAGGACCCGGGACCAGAGCAAGTTGGGATGGGGCATAGAGTCGTAAGCGCGATGGGCCAGGTGATAGAGAACGTGCTCATACGGTTCACTTTTACTCCTCCATATTCGAAATATGCCTTTCTAGGAGCATTACGATCTGCTAAGTAAGAAACGATTTATTTTCTTAAGAGATATTTACACCGTCAGTATATACAAGTTAAATCTCACATATTAAAACTAATTTTTATTTTTTGGTATGGCATATATATTACTAGATAAAGGAATTCCCAAAGAAAGTGATATTGTATTGTGAAATACCACCACCAGAAGGAGGGGAAACACCATTTGTTCCAAGCTTTAGAGTAACAGAAAGAATGATAGAAGAATTTCCAGAAGCTGTTGAAGAAATTGAGAAAAAAGGACTTAAATATACATTTAGTGCTCCAAGTAAAAATGACAAAGGTTCAATGAGAGGTAGAGGTTGGGAAGATGCTTTTGGTACTTGTGATCCTGTTGAAGCTGAAACAAGGTAATTAGTCTTTTTAGAGTGCTTTGTTTAACTTTTACCTGGTGTTCGGTACTTGTTTTGGAGTCGATGAATCTAGGTTCACGCCAGAGAGTTGCATTTGGGAGAGAGAGAATTGAACGAGGAGTCGTATGAGGTGAAAATCTGATGTACGATTCTTCCGTAGAGTGACAGTAAAAGTGACTTCTATCAACTTTTACAGTACTAGATCATCAAAAAATAAAGAGTAAAGCATCTAGTACCCTTCTGAATTATGACCAAATTTGTTACGATACACTCCAACTTCAGGGGGTCCTATTACATTTCTGAACTAAATTTTAACTTATTTTTAAGCTAAAATTGAGTAATTTAGGGGTAATAGAATCCCTGTGAAGTTGGAGTATGTCGTAACAACTTTGACCATAGTTTGAAGGGGTACGAAATGCTTATCTCAAAAATAAATCAAAATTTGTCTTACGTAAAGTTATCAAAGTACGATTAATCTTTAAATTTGAAATCATTGCTTATATACTTGATATTGTCTAGATTTCTGGTTAAAAATAAAGGATGCAATACACCACAATCATTGATAACATGCTTATTACATAAATATTGAACTAACCACACCATCCTAGCCAATTCTTTTAACAACTTGAGTTCTCATTAGTAGGACGACGATGACAAAAACAACAATATATCCAGTATATTTCCACAAAATGGAGTCTAAGAGGATAAAGTGTATGCAGTTCATACTACTACGTCAGACTCATTAGTAGGACAAGAAAAGAAATATAATGTCTTTCTACCCAACTTAATTAACAAATAAGTAACAATTAGTGAAGTTTATGGAACAAAGATTGTGAATTCCCTAGGGTTTGGTGGAAAGAGTTATTTCATATTTGCGCTGGTGAAAGACAACAAATATCTAGTCGAATAGTCTAGATGTGCACAAACTAACGCGAACATTATTATTGTCCAAAAAGAATAGACTGTATATGATTCGATAAAATTCAGTAACCATTCGCGAAATTAACTCCAACAACAACAACATACCCAGTGTACTCCCACATCATATATAGTGGGGTCTGGGGAGGTTAAAGTGTATGCAGACCATACCACTACCTCGGGTAGGTGAAGTAGAGAAGCTGTTTCTAATAGACCCCCGGCTCAAGACAGATAACAGTATAACAAACACAAAATCGTAAAAGCATAAAAACTACTTAATACAATATTGATTGCAGGGCAAAAGCACTTGGAATGGAGATGGAATGGCTACCAAATGGTGGTGTAAAGACAATCTTAGGACCAAGAAGTTTAACAAAGGTGTTTGAAGGAAGAAGAATGTGGTTCAACACATTGGTTGGGATGTATGGCAAAGAGATAAGCTCAGCCATGATGTTTGATGGAACTCAAATACCACAACACATAGTAAAAAGATGTGAAGAGATCATTGAAGAAGAAAGTATACAATTCAAATGGCAAAAGGGTGATGTTCTTTTCCTTGATAACTTGGCTACACTTCATGGTAGAAGACCTTCTCTTCCACCTAGAAAGGTCCTTGTTGCTACTTGCAAGTAACTAAATGTTTTGAGTTGAGCTGAGAATTTAATAAAGTTGTCCAGCACGTGAGGAGGCATGTCGAAAAATAAATTGATCATTTTAAGTTGAAAATAAGAAAAGTATAGAGACTTTGGAGATGTTTCATTTTGTTACATCACCATATTCTTCCTAGAATTTATGCATTACAAAGCTTTTGATTGTGTATTTCAAAATAAAATGTACTAATAGAATTTCATGATAAATGAAGTATACTTTGGAGATGTATTATCATTTTGTTATATCCCAAAATTTATGAAATATGAGAATTATCTTGAATTCATATTAATCTCAACCAATATGGACTCAAGTCTCAATAGTGTCGGCATGGTCTTTCATAAGTGGAGACAGAAATAAAGTATTCAAGGTAATAACGTTGTACTTTTTTAATTAACGAGTAAAATCCGTTTATGTTTAAAGACTTGTAACACTAGAATTTTGCATTTTGTGGTAATTTATTTTCAAGTAAAGCAATTTGATAGATATACAAATACAATATAGCACCCATATACAAGAGAAATACAACACATGGTGAAAAGAAAATCAATATAATCAAAAGAGGAATACATTAAGAAAAAAGATAGGTAAAATAAAATTAGAATTTTCGAATTTGAGCTAAAAATTTTTCAAAAAGTCAAGTGAGGAGGGTTTTCATATACGAGATGATTAAAAAAAATATTTTTGAAAAATTAGTATAACCACAACAACATTCAGAACAGATGGTCTTCACATGATTTCAACGCACCGTAACATAATCAAAGAATCTTCAGCACAGACGATCTCCATGTGCCCAACTCGTAAACATAAAACAATCACAACATAGACGATCTCCACGTCCTCGACTTTGAATATTTAGATATTACCTAAAAAAAAAACTTTTAAAAAAGTGGAGTTTTTACTCTATAAATATCCAAACACTGCCTTATATTTTGGCGCTTAAATTTCCAAATTCAGTTAATACACACACACTGAAAATGAATTTTCAAGAATCCCAAAACTACCCTTCAATCTCCGTTGATGCTTCCTTCGCCATGCTCCGCCTTAGCTCCGCCACTAACGCCACCTCCGGCCAACTCTCCGACGACCAATGCCATTCTTGTGGGTCCCACAAAAAATCAACCAAAAAATTCTCCGCTGCCGCCGTGAAGTCGGAGATGGCTGATCTGGTACCGGAGAAAAATACCCTTTACGGAGGAGGTTCCAATAAGGTGAAAAGATACTCAAATTGTCGATTCTCTTCGTCTTTAGAAGAGCCATTTCCTAAAAGAACCGCCACCCTCTACGGCGGCGCCACCGCCGGAGAACCCATCTCCAGCAAGAACAACCACCGTGGAGTTCTACCAGTCATTTCCAAAAATGATCATTTTCAAGGTTTCATGAATATCCCACTTCTTGAATCTCCTGTGACTCCATCTCCGGCGGCGAAGCCGCCATTACCGCCACCTCTTTATCGGACTATCTCCGATCCTACTGGCTCTTCTTCTTACCCTAGAAGAAAATCCAAGAATGGACAATCTAGTACTACAATGAGTACACTTGCAAGAACAGCTAGCTGGTCCCCAAATGAGTACAATTTCAAGAATGGAGAGTCTTCTACTACAATGGTTTGTTTCGGAATCTTGAGGTTTTTCGATTTTTAAAGTTTTGTTTCTACTTGTTTCTGAATATTGTGGTGTTTGTCTTTCTTCATTTTCAATTTGCAGAAATCCGCAAATCAGTGTGCTCTTGCAAGAACAGCTAGTTGTTCACCTAATACTCAAGATTTAGGTGGAGTTGTTAACAATGGAGAATCTCCTACTGCAATGGTTTGCTCCTAATTCTTGGTTTTCAGTTTCAATTTCTTTTTCTCAATGTTGTTATTGTGGTTGTGTGTGTGTGTGTGTGTGTGTGTGTGTGTGATTTGTTTGAAATTCTGACTTTACATACTCTCCTCTGTGTGTAAATGTGATTTGATCGAAATTCTGATTTTACAGACTCTTCTCTCTGTGTGTGTGTGTCTGTGTGCATGCGTGTGTAATTTGATCAAAAATCTGATTTTACTGACTCTCCTCTGTGTGTGTGTGTGTTTGTTTGCGTGCATGCGTGTGCGATTTGATCAAAAATCTGATTTTACTGACTCTCCTCTGTGTCTGTGTGATTTGATCGAAATTCTGATTTATACTTTCCTCTGTGCGAGCGTGTATGTGTGTTTTAAGGAAATGGGAATCTTTACTTTTTCTTTGTTGCAATATGCAGAGGCTGAAGAGAATGAGGGATGGAATGAGAGAAATGAGACAATGGTGTGATCTTATGATTCAAGAAGAAGAAACCTCCCATGAAGAAAACAAGACTGTTAAGGTAGTAATAGTTTCATTTTCCTCTTAAACACTTTATTGTGATGTAGTTCTTGTTGTTTCGATTAACAATATTCATAATAGAGTAAAAGAGATTATACTTTTTTGTCACATACAATTATTTTTCTTTACTATGATGGGGTTCTTGCTTTGTTTAATGTTCATAATAGAGCATAAAAAGACTTGGAACTTTTAAACATAGAGAATTAGTTCTGTTTACTATAATGGGGTTCTTGCTGTTTTGTTTGATGCTCATAATAGAGGAAAAAAAGAGTCATCTTTTAAACATTTACTAGTTTTGTCTACTGTGATGGGGTTCTTGCTATTTTGTTTGATGTTCATAATAGAGCAAATCTACCTTGTTAAACACTTGAAACTCGTTTAGTTGGGAAGCAAGTAATCGTGCAGTTTCCTTCCAATGATAAGACTTTCGGGCAGTGGAAGTGATCTTCCTATCCCAGGATTTTATTCCAACCAAACATAGGATAATCTCGGAGATTAGTTTAAACACTTACTAGTTTTGTCTACTGTGATGGGGTTCTTGCTATTTTGTTTGATGTTCACAATAGAGCAGAAAAGATTATTCTTTTTGTTTATTTCTTGCTTTGTTTAATGTTCATAATAGGGCAATTTATGTATACTGATGGGGCTTCTCTTTTCTTGTTTTCGACTAGGATGATGAGGCAGATACTGGAGGAGGAGAACCATTTTGTGAGGAGGCAGTGTGGGTTGAAAGAATGGGTAGCTGTCTGATTCTTCATTTCAAGTGTCCCTGTGGTAAAGGCTATCAGATTTTACTATGTGGAAATAACTGCTACTATAAACTCACCAATTTCTGATAACCTCGTTGGTTCACTCAACATGATATGAGATACTATCTGTTAATAGAGGACTAATTGGATTAGTGTCACTAATCACAGTAGAATTCAGTATAGTTTAGTTGCATTCTTTCTTTTTAGTTGGTTTTTAGTCAAAGCTGTGTACTACTTGTCTCATTCCTTCTATATTTGTGAATTCAGCGTTGTGGTGTGGATTTGTGTAAATTTGTTTCATTCCCTTAGATTTGTGAATTTGGGATTTGTAGATATGTTTGCATGTAATGATGGAACTCCTTATGCTTTGCCAAGCTGTCTTTACAAGTTTGAAATAGAATGTAGTTAGTAGAATTTCACACAGAGTGTAGTATATTTTGGAGATGTATCATTATTATGCAGTCTCACCAAAAGTTTTGTCCAAGAACTTATGCAATATCAAGCATTTATATGTATGGGACTTCCAAAAGTGGCTCAAATTAAGTGTCAAATATGTATGGGACTTTCAAAAGTGGCTCAAATTAAGTGTCAAAATTAAGCGAGTCTTGTTTATGCAATCCGCCCTCTTGAGTTAACGGCTTGTTGAACTGCATTACTTGAACCGAGAGTGTTGGAGAAACAGCCTCTCTGACTCATGAGGTAGGAGTAAGGTCTGCAGACCCCCCACGAACCCCAACTTACAAGATTAAAATAGGTTTGTTGCCGTTGGCATGTTGAACTGAGTTGAACCAAATTGATCGTTCAAAATATTGGACCAAGACTTGCTGAAAGATGGCTACAACAACATACCTAGTAAAATCACATAAGTGAGATCTAGAAGGGTAAAGTATACGCAGACCTTACCACAACCTTGGGGTGGTAGAGAGCTATTTTCGAAAGACCCTAGACTCAAGTGTAGCTAATCCAAGTATAAAAAAGAACCTAGTGTAGATAATATGGCAACACGAGGCAGTGCAGAATCTATCATAAAAAACAACTCAACTACAGGGTAGTGTAATAATCAATCAAAACACAATAAACGACAACAAAGACAAATATCCACGGCTAATCCCTACACTACCACACTACGACTAATGCACGACAATACTCCTACCCGATTAACCTTCTACCTTAATGCACGTCCTCCAAATCCCTTCATGGGACCACCAATTTTTGAAAATGCAGAATTCAAAACACTTACAAACTCTGTTTCCAAATGAAGTTCATATCCCAACATGATTGGAATTTTTCAAACTCTTTTCAACTTCAACCACACTCACCAAAAGCCAACTGAAATTTCGAAACCACAAGCATCTCTTAAAGATAAAACATCTTCAAAGTTAAAGGAGTTGTACACGAACATAACTGGAGAGAAAAAAGGAAATGTCAAATTTTCACATTGCGATCGACAAGCAAATTACATCCAATGACTACAGCCATTGTGATTGTGAAATTTGCAGCTAAACGAAATGAGCTCTATAAGCCCAAGAAGGAAAATTGAACATACTTATACAGCCTGAATTTATTCTTCGAAAACGCAGACAAAATGCACAAATGTTACAGGATTAGTACTAACAATATCCCTGACTGGAGGCGGCAGATATTTGCTGCTAGCTCAAGTACGGAAGGGCACACCACGGCCTCTGCCCCTACCACCGCCATAACCATAACCATATCCACTTCCGTTTCCATATCCATATCCTCCTCCTCTTCCATAATATGAACCTCGAGAACGTCCACCGCCACGTCCAGGACCCCGACCACCTCGTCCACCCCTGTATCTTGAGAAATCTCCGAATGTCTGCACCAACAAAACAGATTAGTTCCTTGAAGAAGAACCATAGTAGAGTATTATAAGAATCAGATATACCTCAACATCTATCTTCCTTTGCTCAGAGAACCTGGTCCTTCCCTGATTTGAGTCATGGTCAAGTGCACTACTTGACAAAGAGTCGAAAAAGTCATCCTTGTTGTAAACAGGCTGCAGGGAAAGGAAAGGTAGAGAGTAAATATAAACACACAAAGCTAGTACCGAAATTCACGGACAAAGGTATGCATTATAATTGAACTCGAAGAGAAATTCAATAACCACCTGGATATCTATCTTGGGAAGATCATCCTCATATTCGTTGTAAGAGAGATCCTCATCACTGCCATTTCCATCTCCTTCTCTGTTACTTTTACCAAGATGACCCCATACTTCATCTTTCTTGAACTTCTCATTCATGGCCATAAAATCAAAATCCTCATCGAACTTTGTTACTGGTCTTGAACCCTGATAAGTTATTGAATCTATCATCATCGACTACACCAATCAAAGGCCAATCTATTATAAATCACAAGCCGGACCAAATCATTTGAGCCATTCAAAAGTCAGTTAACAAAGGTTTGCTCTAATGCATTAATATTAACCTTACTAAATCCATTTAAGCAACAAGTCAGATCGTTCATTTGAGGGCACAATTTATGGACTTAAGATTCATTCAATGTAAGGTTGCATGTTAGACAACGTGAAAATATTGCACGGCAGAATCGAAACACTGATAGCAAATCCTAGAAAAGAAGAGAACACATATATATAGTTCACGTAGCAGAAACTTGATCAAACATACTAGCTTAGCAATTATAACAGCTACCACAACTGCAAAATAGGGTAAACGGCAATGAAACTTGAGCAATCAGACAATTGGGCAAAATGTACCAATCTTCGTTACTTGTATTCTGTTATCAAGCCTACCTACATAACTTGTATGGCCATGCTCACCCAAATGTTTGATGATACGACCAGAAATAATACCAAATACGAGCAAATTACTGTTCCAAGAAACACTGCCTACAGAGTTCCCTACAATAATAAGTGTTTACATTGAATCAAGAATCTTGGACTAATCCCCTTTTGGCTCATTTTTTAAAGCTTTCCTTATTGAAAGGGCTAGATTTGGAATTTGTGACTTCAGTAAAAAGACTTATAACTCCACATTGAACCATTCACAAAAAAATAGATTAAACTATAAGACATCAGATGCAGATACAACTATAATGCCGTAAAAATATATGGGTTGATAATGGCTTGAATATGCATATAATCCATTACCCCCATTCCTCTTCCACCACGCCCTCTGTAGTTAATGTACCGCGGCTGATATGGAGTTCCATTTGTCTAGAAGAAAAGAAAATGAAAGATTATTAGCTTCCAAACAATATCACATGATTTTCCACCAGTATAATGTTAAGGAAATTTTCAGCACATGTAGGGGTCTAATTTTCTTGCCAAAGATCCATGATGAAGAAATGGAAGCAACAAAGGGAAAGTACTAAAAGCGTTCAGACCACTAATTTCCATATGAGTCTCGAACCCTTGACCAACTGGAAGACTTTAAATCATTTAATCTACCACTAAGCTCAAGGAAGACTCAAGGAAGGCGTTCCGAACATTGCAATATTAAGAATGATCAGTAAATTGGTCAGTGAAAAGTATTTTCATTACCAGGCAGCTCCTAAATATTCAACACGCTCCTGCTCAAGGGTAAGCATCAAATACAGTCGAGGTAGACTAGAATTAATATTATGTCGCTCAAGTGAATCTCACCACAATTCTTTCTCCTAATGAACTTCATGAGTCTAAATTTTTCTTTTCAATTGATCCGTAATAAAGAGATAGAAGCAATAAACAGAAGTGGGAGTCAATGTATCATAGAAACAATAAACCTGACGTGGAAGTAAATGTATCGAGGGGACTACATCGTAAAGATTGATAGGAAACTGGTCATCTTAAACTATTTTCATAACCTAGCAGCCTTGGAATATTATCAACATGCTCCAGTCATAACATAGGCATCAAATACGCATAAAGGTAGTCGATAGTGTGACTTAATTAAATTGATGCCAAATTTCCTTCTCACAACAAACTTCCTATTCCACTGTTAATATCCATCATGTATCAGAGTATAGAACACAGGACACCATGTGAAAGACAACACCCATGGTTATTGTCTAGAGCAGACTGCATTGCAACCTTATAGAGACATCTAGCCAGATTCACCCGATGTTTGATGGGCTTATCAACTTGTTTTCGGGATTGAAGAATATCTCCTCCTCTCACTATTATCAATAAATAAACTGTGGAATGAAAAGCCTTCATTAATTTTTTTTCCAAAAAAAAAAAGAGGCCAGCAAAAAATTATGCTAATTAAGTACTTAATCAAGTATACCAATTTAATTACTGATAGCCCCCTCAAGTCGCAAGCATCCACTACTTTTTCTTTCCAAATTGAAAGTTAAAACAAGATTATAATACCCTGGGAAATGGGAATTGATTAGCCTAATATTGTCCGCACAGGAAGATAAAGAATGTAAAAATAAATGAATTAAGTAGATGAAACTTTCAAACACTCGGTATAAAATGAATAATCACAAAAGAGCACCTTCTGCACACGAGTCTGGGGTGGTAATGGTAGTATTGGTGGCTGCGCTTCTGTTTTAGCAGGAGCTGGAGGTTCTGAAGATGGTGCAGGCACTACTTGAACCACTTCTACATCTTTTTGAGCTGTCTGCGTAGATTGAGTTGAAGGAACATCAAATGGACCAGATTGCAGCAGCTGTCCTGGAGTTACCAGCAATGGTATGGGTGTCTCCACTAGATTAGAACTGGATGGACCCACAATAGTAGATACAGATTGAGACAAAGCTGGGCTAGGTACTGGATTGGGTTTAACAGATACCGGTGGAGCAACAGGATTTACATCAGGACTTGTTGTCAGAGGCAAAGTCGGTAAACTAGAACTTAATGTTGAAGTGGGGATAGCAGAAACAGAAGCCTTCTTTGAAATTGAGCTGGATATTGTTTCAGTCACAGGTACCACAGGTTGCAGGGATGGCACAGTTGATGGCAAAGTAGCAGTAGGTAAAGAACTAGAGGTTAAACTAGTTGTTATTGGCATCAATGAAGAAGGGTATTCTGGATAGTTTGACGCCTGTAGGCCTGGTCCTCCAGTTGACAAAGACGAATTGAAACCAGAAAACTGCATCTGTGGCATGGAAGGAGGCATGGCAAGTCCAGGAGGACGAAGCAAAGGTTGTTGCTGCATTTGTGGTACTCCATTGGGTGCACCATAAAAACCTTGCCAATACATTGGCATACCAAGTCCACCAGCACCGGCATTTGGAGGTGGAGGAGAGGGGCCCCAGGGTGCTATATTACCTCCAGGTTGATACAAAGGCAGGCCACTTTGGAATGTAGAGCCAGGATGTCCAGGCTGTGCAGAATGGGAACTTAGATCAGTCAAAGAGCCACCAACAGCAGCAGGTAAACTTGCCGATGTGGTAGGTGGTCGAGGATAGTGAGACTGAAAGAATGGTTCGAAGAATTAGAATTCAACCAAACATAATATTAAGCATTTGTGCAATTTCTTTCTACTTACCTGGATAATAGCTGGGTCATTGTTTATAGGCAGTGTCGTTTGAGGAGGTGGTGAAGACTTGACTTGTAAATCCTGCAAGAAGCAAAACATTTTATAGAAAAGCTGAGACAATGCAACTCATTTATGAAACACTAGTGATGCAAATAATATATCCTCAGTTTCAAAAAAAGAAAACAGTTTCAAATATCACCGCCTGACATATGTCAATTTTAGGAAAACATAATGTCTGCATTTAAAGATACTTATCTGACATACAAATAGCTCCAATATGACGCACAATATGATTAATAATTTTCCTCTCAGTCTCTCACCCATTTTAGAGTCTCTCTTCCTTTTTGCTAAAAGTAACTTCTTTTAGCCCTATCCTTGAGTATTCCAACTTTAATCATCAAAAATCCTCTGCCTGCCTCTCATGTTTCTCAGTTATTAGGTACCACTTTAAGTAGGAAGACCAAGTTCTTATACGTAAAATTCTCAGGTTCCTGAACAAACATATCTACATATCAACCAAGACGATTCCTCAACTAATGCCAACTTGAAATTAGATAGAGGGAATGACTAATAATCTTAAGTTGCACGGACTCTTCCGAATAAAGGTCATCTAACTAGATGCAGGGGCTCCATAGCGTAATGAACTTGTTTCTTGATCACGAATATCAGAAGAGAGGTAAGAGCTAAGCTGAAAAACGCGATCAAACTTTCATTTAATGCCTTTGGTCTTTCCAACACCAACCCCGAAGTTAAGCTTCTCCTATAATGGAGAAATTTGTGCACCTCCTAGTACCATGAACTAAAGAGAAGTTTGCTCCAACTTCTGAAATAAGCTTTTAAACAATTAACACCCTAAAAACTCTTCGAAGATATAAATGGACTCAAGATATCTACAGAACTATTAATAAATAAAAGGAATGAAACCTCACAGAAAAAAAAATAAAAAAATGCCAAGAACTAAGTGAAGAGATTTCAGCATACAAAGCAACCAAAAAAACATAAAAAGTCCATAGCAGATTAAGGTCAGAGCACATTACCTTGATATCACTTCCACGGAAAAGTATGTACTCGTAAATCTTGTCACTTGGAGGTACTTGAGGGCCATCCTTCTTTCTTCCCTCTGTTCCAAATGATCTTACTGCAATGACAAATATAACCAATTGCCAGATACTATAAGTCACTTTATATTATTAATAACAAAAGTTCAACTTAGAAAACTCCATCATGGTATAAGTACAATAAAACTCAATTTCAAAAAAATTTCCAATATTTCTCCTCCTTTAGTGGACCAAAGCTTAACCTTTTTGCTTAAATTTCAAAATAGCTTTACCCAGTTTCCATATCAATGTCATGATAGTTAAGAAAGTAGAACTATAGACATGATTCAACACAGGGATCGACTTTCACAATGCTGCTTTGAATTTGTGAAACAACAAATCTATAATATATTAAAAGTGTGAAGACCCCTTAGAAATATGATTTGAACTTTTCACCCTTCAGTAAAACACTCCGCTTTAGATAAAATCGTCTTTTTACTATTTTTCTTATATTTAATAATTTAAAATTAATTATATTAATTACTTCCTTATTTAGACTAGGTAGGAAATCCTAATATTTTGGTATGGTTCTAATTTTGGTTAAGCTTGGAAACTCTTTCCAAAATTAATTTGATTTATGTCTTAAACTAAACCTAAATATTAAAAGACAAAATCAGTGGCAATAACACTTAGCGGACTAAACAAGCTCAAACCAATAGTCAAAATAAATTAAAAGTCATATATAAGGTATTTAATTATTCAAACAATGATTCAAATAATTCTGGAGTCTTCGTTCCTTTTCTTTTCTATATAATTTGTATCTTCTTTGCATTTTGGAATTTCTTTTATTAGTCGTAGGCATATGTTTGACTTCAATTAAATTTATTGCTTTTTAAGTGTTGTTTTGATGTTTTTCATAACCTAATTGTGTAATTTTTTATGTGTGCTTTGTGGTATTTTGAGATTTTATCCTTAATAGCTGTTAAGCATAAAGCAATTATAAATTTTATAATGTTTAAGAACATTGAATAAAATAGTGTCATTGAGCATTCTCAAACAATTGGTGGTTCTGGAGGTCATCTCACAACTAAGGTAACATTGTCTTTCATTCATACTTAATTTGTTTTAGTTAAGATTAAGACATCTGAATCTGATGCACATCTAAATGATTAAGATGTTGTCTCTAGATTTAAAGAACTAATGATTAAATCTATGTTTTTCAACATTTGAATGCAGATAATTTATTTATTTATAAACATATTAAATATACAATTCAAATAAAAAATAATTAAATACTATACACATTATAAATTTAATAAAAGTAAAATTATTATTTATTAAAAAATAAAATATTTACGTTCGTTAGTAATGGTGAAAATGATTTGTGTGTTGGAGGTAGTTGGTTGGAGGGATTAACCATAGTGGTAATAGTAGTTAATGCGTAATAGTGAAGGTGGCAGCAATACGATGATGGTGGTAGTGGTGAAAATAAATATAATTGTATGATGGAGGTGAAAGGTGACGTAACGATCGGGAGTAGTGAATAGTAAGTTAATCTAATAATATCTTTAAAATTCATAAAAGAAAACGAAGAGAAAAGTAAAACAAGTTTAAGAGTCAACAATTCAAAAAAGCAAAACATATGTGATTCAACATATAATGTAACATGTTGTTGATTAAAGAAAAAATAGAATAGATTTGGGATTGCTAGCTACATAAATTAAAAATATTTTATATTAATTTTCTTAATATTAAATTTTAGCTTATGGTAAACTTTGAATTTAATTAAGATTGTGCCATTTAATTTTTTTTTAAAATCAGTGATAGATCATATTTATGATATTCGAACGGATAATTAAATGTATATATTATTTGAATTTATGCTTGTCATACATATTTTAGTTGATAATTTATCCTATAAGTGTTTGCATTATTTGTCTGAGGATTTCTATATGACATGATTTCTTTATTTATTTATCCAGCTAAATATAATCAACATTACTCTTTTTTTAGAAAAAAGAAATCATGATGCCTTTTATAAATTTTATAACTTAAAACACATTATTTAATAATATTTATTTATTAAACCGTATGCTCATTGTATATGTTTAAACCAGTACACATAAAAAATGAAATTAGTTACGTGTAATTTTCTCTCTGCAGCAAATTATCTAACAACCACAAGTTCAATTTTGTTACAAAGACACAACCGCCTCCCTGATACCATTGCAGCAATTTTCCATCATCTTAATCCTTAACTAAGGTTCCATCTTCATGTACTATCATTTCAACATGCATAAGCACATTCTTACACGAACATACTCAGGAAATGCAATATAGAATTTCTCAAAAACACATCAAAGCACCTAATAAAGATCAGTTTTATTCTTAGAACAATAAAAATCCCAACCTTCTATCAACTTTAAGATGAATCACATAATCAAGTAACAGTTTACGCTAATCACGAAAAAAAGTTCTAATTTTCAACCAGCTTTGCGCTAATCAAGTAACACAGCTCGAGTAGTTAACCATCAATCAAATCAACAAGGAACTAACTTTAAAAATCAATAAAATCGCCAAAATTAAAAGGAAGAATCGCAATTTTACAATAAGCTTTGAACAAAGCACGTAATTCAACTCAATCTTTCTCTTAGAAGATTAAAAAGACTTAATTTTCAACCAGCTTTACTTCAAGCGAGTAACATTGTCTTACAATACAAATGCAGGGGTCTATCTTTAGAAACATCGTTAGAATCACCAAAATTAGAAGGAAATATCTCAAATTTTTCAATAAGCTTTGGACTAAGCAAGTAACATAGGTCAAGTCAAGAAGTATCTAACTAAAAATTAGATAAAAGCACTAAAACTATACCAAAATTAAAAGGAAAAATCTGACTTTTTCAATAAACCTTGAAGAAAACACACGATTCAACTCAATTTTCTCTTTGGACCCAAAAAAACCCTTAAATCTCAACCAGTTTTTCCCTAAGCAAGTAACAACAACAACAACAACAACAACAAACCCAGTGTATTCCCACCTAGTGGGGTCTGGGGGGTAAGATGTACGCAGTCCATACCTCTACCTCTGATGAAGTAGAAAGGTTGTTTCCGATAGACCCCCGGCTCAAGACACGAGATACCACGCAAATACATAGTAAATCACAGAAGCAGATTACATAACATAAATACGGCACCCATAAGTAATATAAATCAGAGGAAAGCAGAGGAAAGCACACAGATTCGTAATAAAACATGGAACACGGAACACGGAATCATAACAGGAATAAAACCCCCACCAAGTAATTCCCTACACTAGCGACCCAAACTGGCCCTAATCCTCTGCCGAAATTCGCGCCCTCCAGACCTTCCTATCTAGGGTCATGTCCTAGGTGAGCTGTAACTGTTCCATGTCCCGCCTAATCACCTCACCCCAGTACTTCTTCAACCTACCCCTACCCCGCCTAAAACCATCCAACTCTAGCCTCTCACACCTACGGACCGGGGCATCCATGCCCCTCCTCTTCACGTGTCCGAACCATCTCAATCGTGCTTCCCGCATCTTGCACTCCACTGAAGTCACACCAACCTTCTCTCGGATAGTCTCATTCCGAACTCTATCCCCTCTAGTCAGTCCATACATCCAGCGCAACATCCGCATTTCTGCCACCTTCATTTTTTGGATGTGGGAGTTCTTAACTGGCCAACACTCCGCTCTATACAACAAGGCCGGACGGACTACCACCCTGTAGAATTTGCCTTTAAGCTTGGGCGGCACCTTCTTATCACACAGCAACCCCGACGCGAGTTTCTACTTCATCCATCCCGCCCCAATACGGTGCGAGACATCCACGTCAATCTCACCATTACTCTGAATCACGGACCCAAGATACTTGAACTTATCCCTCTTACATACCTCCTGTGCTTCCAGCTTCACTACTACCTCATTCTCCCGCCTCACGTCATTAAACTTGCATTCTACATACTCTGTCTTGCTTCTGCTCACCCTGAACCCTTTAGACTCAAGAGTTTGTCTCCACACCTCTAATTTGTCATTCACACCCCCTCGAGTCTCATCTATCAGAACTACATCGTCTGCGAAAAGCATACACCACGGCACCTCCCCTTGAATGCGCCGCGTCAACACATCCATCACCAACGCAAACAAAAAGGGACTAAGAGTAGATCCCTGATGCAATCCTGTCAGGACAGTGAAATGCTCTGAGTCTCCTCCCGCCGTCCTCACCTGGGTTTTCGCTCCATCATACATATCCTTAATTACTCTGGTATATGCCAGCGGTACTCCACTCACCTCCAAGCATCTCCAAAGCACCTCCCTGGAGACTTTGTCGTATGCCTTCTCCAGGTCGATAAACACCATGTACAGATCCTTCTTCCTCTCCCTATACTGCTCCACCAACCTCCGCACCAGGTGGATTGCCTCCGTCGTCGAGCGGACGGGCATAAATCCGAACTGGTTTTCCGAAATAGACACTATCCGTCTCAGCCTCACCTCAACCACTCTCTCCCAGATCTTCATAGAGTGACTCAATAACTTAATCCCCTATAGTTATTGCAACTCTGAATGTCCCCCTTATTCTTATAGAGAGGGACCATGGTACTCCACCTCCACGCCTCAGGCATCTTTGCCGTCCTGAAAATTTCATTAAACAATCCAGTCAACCACCTTACACCAGCCTCTCCAACGAACTTCCAAAACTCCACCGATATCTCATCCGGCCCCGTCGCCCTACCCCTTCGCATCCTGCGGACAGCCTGTCTAACCTCTTCTACCTTAAAACGTCTACAATAGCTAAAATCCCGACAATCCTCTGAGTGCTCCAGTTCCCCTAACACAATAGCTCTATCCCCTTCGTCATTCAAGAGCATATGAAAATACGACTGCCATCTCTTCTTAATGTGGCCGTCCTCCACCAACACTCTACCGTCCTCCCCCTTAACGCACCTCACCTGATCGAGGTCACGACCCTTCCTCTCCCTAGCCTTAGCGAGTCTAAACAACTTTTTCTCCCCTCCTTTCTCCTGTAACCCTGCATACAAGCTCTCAAAAGCGGCCGTCTTAGCTGTCGTGACTGCTGACTTCGCCTCCTTCCTCGCTAGCTTGTACTCTTTCCTGTTTACCCGCTTCTCCTCTTCGTCCTTACTTTCCACCAACTTAGCATACGCCCCTTTCTTGGTCCCCACTTTCTTCTCCACCTCTTCATTCCACCACCAATCCCCCCGATGGTGCCCGGCCCGGCCCCTGGAAACACCCAACATCTCACTTGCATTCTCCCTGATGCACCTTGCCGCCCTGTCCCACATACTATCCACGTCCCCCCTAAGCAAGAAACATCGGCTAAAAACACAAAAACTACTTAACAAATCAAATCAACAACGATCTAACTTCAAATAACCCAATAAAATCACTAAAAATATACCAAAGTTAAAAGAAAAAACCTCAATTTTTTCAAAAACTTTGAAAAAGAACACACGATTGAACTCAATTCTTCTTTTAAAATCTAAAAGGTCCTAATTTTCAACCATCTTTGCCCTGAGTAACTAAAATCACCTAAAAACACAAAAGCAACTTGATAAAGCAATCATCAATCAAATCAACAAGCATCTAACTTCCAAAATAACGATAAAATCACCTATGTTAAAGGGGAAAAAATCAATTTTCTCGTAAGCAGCACATAATTCAGCTCAATTTTTCAATAAGTAGCACATAATTCAATTTTCCGGTAAGCAGCACAAAATTCAATTCAATTTTTTAGTAACCAGCATACAAATTCAACTCAATTTTTCTCTTCAAACTCGATTTTTAACCAGCTTTACGCTACACAACCAAAATCAACAAAATTAAAAGGAAAAAAAAGCCTTAATTTTCAACCAGCTTTACTCTACGAAAAACAAAAGCAGCTAGTTAAATAAAATCAACAACGATCTAACCACAAAAAATCGATAAAATCACCAAAATTTAGGGAAAATTTCATTTTTCAATAACACATAAAATTCAACTCAATTTTCTCTTAAAAAAGGAAAAAATTATTTAAGAAATCCTAATTTTCCGCCAGTTTTAAGCTAAGCAACTAAAATCGCCTACATACACACACAAGCAGCGACATAAATATAATCAACAAAAATCTAACATCGATAAATTCACCAAAATTACACTAAAATTAACAAACAACTCAAAAAAAAAAATAGCAAAAATTACCGTTGCGAAGACCGATACTGGACTCATCAGTATTGATATTATACAAAATTCCTTCATAACGGATCTCACTTTTCGAAGTCAAGCTAATTAAACTACCGATATACGAATCCGCCGACGATCCACTAGATCTACCTCCCGTCGCCGCCGTCGCCGCGGCCGATGATGATGATGAACTCTCCGCCGCCATTAAAATTTCAACTGAGAAAAAATCTCATATATATATGTAGAGAGAGAAAGTGAAGGGAGTTTAGAGATAGAAAGAAAGAGTGTTGATAGGCTTGAAGATGATGATAATGGCGGAGTGATTTTTGTTGTGTAGGGTTTTTTTAATCATTTTATACTCTGTTCTAATTTACGTGAAATATTTTTCATAATTTAAATTAATTCTTTTTTTAAATATTTTAAATTATTAATTATTATGATTTATAATAATTAACTAAACTTGAAGATGGTAATAGCGGAGAAAAAAATATTATTTGTTGTATAATTTTCCTATATTTTCTGATTTTCTACTTTTTTTATCGAGAAAAAAAATAATAACTTTCAAATTGTTTAATATAAATATTTTAAATTATCGATTATTAAAATTTATCATATTTTTTAAAGTAATTTCTAAATGTGTGAACTTTATTTCAAAAAGTTCAATGATTTCATGATAGAATTTACAATTAAAGTTAAATGATTTTATTCTTGAAATTTGAAGTGAGACGCATCAATTTAATGGAGGGAGTCATTTATTATGATGTTATTCATCGAAAAAAATACGTGTAAGTATTTTCATTTGTCAAAATTCATCTACACCTTAGTTGTAATCAATTGTTCACTTATTCACGTGAATAATGATGATATATTGCAAATAGGAAAATTGAACAATTTATAGTCGAGATTTCAATAGATATTTAATGATGGTTTAGATAAAAAATCACGCACCCAATTAATTTAGATATTAAATTCAAAAAATCAAAATATTTTAGAAATATTTTTGATTTTTCATTCTCTTTTTTTCTGAAATTATTATTATTATTATCAATTATCTTTAAGAGAAGTAAGGTGTAGTACATTTTGCAAGTTTGATTGTACCTTCTGTTTATTTGGCCACATACGGTTAAATGAATATTAGTACTAACTTTTTTAACGATTGGAATTCTTTTTGGCTGTTTTAGGGAAAAAATAGATTTGCCAATGACTAGGTAACACGTAATCATTCTTGTACTTGAAAGTCTAGCAAAGTGAGGCAAAATATGTTTTAAGAAAAATCATAAAATAACCAAATTATTTAATAATATTAAATGAAGAAGCGAAAAACAGAATCCTCACAATAGCATGATTCGGATTTTTGAGAAAAAAAAAAAATCATATTAAGAATGATAATAGGAAAGCAATATTGATGGAAGGAATTATAAAGTTAGAGAATCAATTTTTTTTTCTAATAAGGTGAATGTTCATGTAATCAATTAACTGAATTACTAAAATCCCTATGTATAATTCATATACCCGAGGAAATGTAACAAATATAAGATTCGGGTAATTGAAATAGCCTATTTTCAAAATCATGAAAACTCAAGCAAAAAGAACAATGATATTAGGACTGTTCAAAATCGAATCACAACTGCTAAGTCAATCGTAAAATTGATTTACTGGCTTAATGGTATTGACTTATCTGATTAACGATTGGAAACAGATTCAAAATTTATAGTTAATGGTTTATCAGTGCGGGGGGATTACTCAACTTTCGTATTAGGTAAATCTTTAACCCGTTAAGAACTATTATAATTATTTTTTACCATTAGTTATATACTTTAAATTACCTGTTACTAACCTTAAAGCTCCATTTAATATTCTGTCACTCCTTAAAATGGGACTTTGGATTAAAAGGAACAAATAAGTTTTCCAATTAAGTGAAGGTGCTTCAAGTTTTTAAAATTAGGTGGAACGGACAAAATTTTTTTGAGTTTTTTTTTTAAAGTTTTTTCGTTCCAACAACTTCTCCCACTAACAACTTTGATAGTTGTTCGACAACTTTGCGAGTTATTGAGACAACTAATGCAGTTGTTGAACAACCATTGTTGTTTAAGGGACTTTATTTTTTTCTTTATAAGATTGTGGGATTCACTTGTCCCTTTTTTTTAATTAAAGACTTGGGAGGGTTTATGGACTCATTTTTCTCCCTTAAAATTGATCAAACCAAAACGTCGCTTCTTAAAGATCAAACCAAAACAAGTTATTTTACTCTTTATTTTGAACTTCCGATTATGACTAGAGAGCTATATGTTTTATTAGCTAGCTCACATTTATCATAGTTATATGACTTCATATGATTTGTCAGTTGAGTTTTTTATCAATCTACTAGCTCTTTAGTTTGGAGTTTGGATCATATTAGACTAGTCTTCACTTCTAATATATAAATACGTATGCTTGAAGTATATTTTATGTAATATTTGTTAAATAAATGCTTATGTGTATGCACCCTCAAAATTTAAGTTTTTATGTATTTTTCACTATGATTTAAACTACAGAATTATAAGCTTAAAGAAGAGAGCATGAAATGGTTGAGTCAATATATCGCCCGTTAACCGTCCGATAATTACTAATCCAAACCAAAGCAATCAATGTCTTATTAGTTGGCTAGTGGATTAATAAATTTAAAAATCGATATCCAATAAACCGAATCGTTAAACATATTTAGCCGTCCAATCTGTCCGGTAAGCAGCCCCAAATGATACTGCATAATTTGATTATTGAAATGCATGGGCCAATGAAATAATTAAATAATTCAAACATTATCACATGGTATTTTTTTAGTTACCTACTTAGCTAATGTCATTGCCACGATGTGGAAAGACAAATAATGTTAATTAGTTGGGATTTTTTCCTGATTCAATTGATAGGGATATATTTCATGAATACCGTTTGTTTTTGTAAAATGCATAATGAGATTATTTTTCAAAATGTAGCAAAATATACTGTGCCTATGTGCATGCAATATTAAATTCTAATTAAAATTATGTGAATGCAGTATCTAATTTTAAACCATATGTGTATGTATGAATGTAAAGACATTATCTGTGTGATCATCTAAATTCAATGTATATGTTTTAGAGCTATATATTGTATGTGGAGAATAATGTATAACGTATGGTGTATTTATGAGGAGTTACCATCACCTAAACATACACTTATATATTGTATTATAAAGATCGTTTGGTGGGAGGATAAGAATAACTAATTTCAGAATTAATTTAGAAGAGGAGTTTATTCTATGTTTGATTAGAATAAAATGCATGGAATAACTCATTTCAGGATTATAGTGTTTTTTTTATCCGTCCTTGAGGGTGGGATAGCTAATCCCGGAATTAGTAATCTTTGGATAACTTGTTTTTCAGCCAAACACCCCGTAAGTGTATGTTAGATATTTATTGTCATCTTTATTGAGGTAGTACTCAAAGTTATGATTTTCAATACACTAATACATATATTTTGTATATCTGCTATAAAATAAACAATATGATTATACTTTTCTGGCTTCTTGGAAGTACCATTATAAACCTAAGATTTAAGAGTCGTGAATGCTCGGGAGGTTTCAACACTTATATTGACACCCAAAGCTTTAGGATTTTTTTTGGAAACCAAAGCGCCTAATTATCTTCTTGATCTCAAGGGTATTTTTTTCATCTTATATCATTTTTTTTATATATATATTTCTTATATAATCATACCTAATATGTATTGAATTTAACGGGTGTTGGAGCACCCGCAACAACAAGATTATTCTTAATGGGCCACAACAAGATTTTTATTAACGGGCCACAATTGAGGTCCTTGCATATCTACATGAACCCAATGAATGATATTAAGAAAAGCCCAAGAATGGTGAAATCTACATGTTTCCATGGTCCAATAATGGTGGTATTATCGGATTAAATTCATAAATAGTCACTTTTCAACTTTTGTACCCAAAAAAAAATAGTCATTTACGTGAAATTTCAAAAGTTACATCTAAATTCTAGGATAATACCATGAACTTTAGTGGTCATTTTACAAAGGCAAAACCGAAAAGTGGTTAGCGGATGTTTTTAAAGAGATTCATTCAAACTTGGTACAATCGAATCTTCAACGATTTAGCAGTAATAATCCTGTCTTGTTTCATCTTGGATACAACAATTTGATAACGTCGTATCACTCAAACAAACTCTAGACAATTTCTTGACATATTATATTTGTATATACTAGTTCCCATTACTAGTCCATGTGGATGTTGTTGTTGTCAATTGACTATATAGTTCTACATCATATTATTTTTGTCATTGGATTTTTTATGCTTAACACAAATATAAGTTTTAGCGAAAGCTATTGAATTACGCCGAATACACAAGTATCACTATGGCTCCACCCTTGATTGGACTACATCAGCCCATGCATGCATGATATATATTTATGTGCAATTTGCAACTTGGTATTAATACCAAACCATATTAATTTACCATAGTGAATTTGTGTAATGAGGCGATCACGACACATATCAAACCATGATTAAGTGATAGAAATCTACGTATAAATACATATAACACATCAATTAATTGAATATAAACATTGAGCGCGAGTAAAATGTTACCTTCTTCACCATGTAATGTTAGTTGACTGTTGAGTGCAAATGTAAGGATTTCATATAATACCCTAGAAACATTCAAGTCTAAAGCATTGTGTCTACTATTGTAAATATTTACACACCCTGCTACTTGGTGTTGACACCAAACTATATTAACTTACAAGTTACCATAGTTTGTATAACAAATATCTAATCATGATCAAGTGAAAGAAATCTACGTGCAAACACATGTAACATATCAATTAATTTAATACAAACATTGTATGGGAGTAAATTTTTACCGTCTATACCCTATAGAAGTAGTTGAGTGCAAATAGAGGATTTTAAACCCTAGAGGCTAAAAATCAATAAGAAAACACATATAACACATCAATTAACTTAATATAAACAATGAGCGCCAAGTAAATTTTTATACCGTCATCATATACTATAGTGGTAGTTGAATGCAAATTGAGGATTTTGAACCCTATAGAGGCTAAAAATCAATATGCAAACACATATATGCAAACCCTATAGAGCATTGTATCTACTATGTGATGCCAAAAATGGTGGGAAAAGAAGAGGAAGAAACAAAGAAAATGACAAATCAAACTAAGGCTTGACTTATGTTAATTTGTACAATAAGTTGATAACATATATCAAACCATGATCAAGTGATAAAAATCTATGTGTAAACTCATGTAACACATCAATTAGCCTAATATAAATATCGAGGTGCGAGTAAATTTTTACTTGCATCATATTCTGTAAAGGTAGTTGAGTGCAAATAGAGGATTTTGAACCCTAGAGGCTAAAAATCAATATGCAAACACATGTAACACATCGATTAACTTAATATAAACATCGAGTGCAACTAACTTTTTACTGTAATCATATCCTATAGTGGTAGTTGAATGCAAATAGAGCATTTTGAACCCTAGAGGTTGCAAACACATGTAACACATCAATTAACTTAATATAAATATTGAATTAGTAGGAATAAATTTTTACCTAATTTTGAATCCTAAAGGCTAAAATCACATGTAACACATTAATTAACTTAATATAAACACCACATTAGTACAAATAAATGTTTACCATCATGATATCCTATAGTGGTAGTTGAATGAAAATGAAGGATTGTGAGCCCTAGAGTCTAAAATCATTCAAGTCCAAAGCATTGTGTCTACTATGTGATGCCAAAAATGGTGGGAAAAGAAGAGGAAAGAAAGAAAGAAAATGACATATCAACTAAGATAGGTCTGCTAGCAAAAATTAGTGTGGGCTACTCCTTCTCTATAGACTGTCCCTTCTTCACTATATATATTTGTGGTCCTAACCCAACAAGTTCCTATCCTACATTTATATATCTAAATCATCTATAAAGACATAATTACCCCTAAAAAAAATAATTCAACTTTGTAATGTCTAATAATACTAGAAAAATAATTTCTATGATGAGGTTTGGTTAGTAGATAAAGATTACTTTTTAGCAAGGTACAAATTTGTCGATAAATATTCAATATTATTATACAAGTCAGAAAAGCAAAGGCCCACCATCTGGTAGCATTGTGGTTTTCCATCGATTCTAATCTTTATCAATGGCCCAACCTTTCTTTGAATCTTGTCAACGATCGAACTTAAAGAAAGGAACTGAGTGCCATTTGATGAGTAATCGAAAACAAAGGAGAGGGATATGAGTCACTTCGTCTTTCACGATCAACGGTAAATCCTCTTACTTAACCTATTTCCTTTTTCCTTTGAGTTCAGTCCTATCAACTTTTGAGTTGAAGCTTTTACAGCCGGCCTTTCCATTATTCGCAGTAGCTTACCTTTCAATAGCTACTTACAATTCTAGATCCCGCTCGATCTTCTCAAGGACTGACCCATCATCTCCACCCGAAGAAACTATGAGATCATCATTCTTATAAAATTTGAAACTCGCATGCTTTTCGATCTTCAGATTACAGGCTTCTTTATTCTTATTTCTTTTTTTGCTTTTCTCAATTAAAATCTTATTGATAATTCAAATTACAAGTAAAATAAAAGTCTATGTCAAAGAAAATATTGGGGTTCCTATGTCTTTAATCACTATAATTATTGTCCTTTCCAGAGTACATTTTCTAAGTAAGTGTTAATCAATTTTTTTTTAAAAAATAAAGATTTAATAAAAAAATTGAGAATAAGAAACTTATTGGGGACCAGTCTGTAAATTGGACTGGGGCCATGTGGGCAAAATTAAGGACTCTATGTTCATGCTACTGCCCCAGCACTCCTAAATGCTAGTAATATAATGGAATGAATTTATGAATTTAGACTCATTAATTCATATAATTATCTTTTTCTTTTTTTCTCACTCGGTGTTCAGTATTCATATTAGAAATTCGATTGAAGTTGTGGTCATCCATTTCACGATTCATTTTTTAAAAATGGTGCTTTTAATAGAATTTTTTAGCTCGATTTCAAAACTTATGATTAAAAGTAAAGAAATTCCAATCATCCTATCGACCATCCAGGGTCGGAGAAGCATACAAATTGTCGGTCGAATTCAGTAACTTTGGTCAAAACTATATGTTTTGTCTCGAAAAAAATTCCTAAATAAGTATAAATTATTAATTTAGAACTTTATAATCTAAATAAATTGAAATTTTGAATCTATAAGCTTCACATTCTAGCTCCGCCTTTGCGAACACCACATCCATGTTGGTTCATCTACTATTTTTTATCTTAAATAATTGAAGATCATTATTTATCCTACTGCCCTACTTTCATTTAACGAGGCAAAATAATATACAAAAGACTTCATTGCAATCATTGGGACAACTTTAAATATATACAGTCATATACACAATATTTTTTTAGAAAATGTAACAATCATTAATATTTGTAAAAATAGTAATATATGGTATTATTGTGAACTAGTTTTTCAAAAATGGTTAAAATATAAATTAATTTGAAAATCAAAAAATACATATTAGTACATATTTTCATAATTTCATCCAATTGATACATTTGATAGACCATAAAATCTAAGATATTCAATTACCTTAATACATAGTGATACTACCTGGTTCCATCCCAATTTATGCAGCAGATTTGCCTGAGCATAAAATTTATGATAAGAAAAAAAGTTACAGTGACGGAATCAAGATTTTTTTCATTTCATTGATGGTTCAGAAGTAAACATACGAACTAGTCGAAGGGAGTTTAATATCTACTATGTACACATAAAAAATATTTTTAACTATATAAATAATATAAAAATATTATAATTTTTCGTCGAAGAGGGGCGGATGCACTGGTTGGCTAGAAAATTTGTCATATAAATTAAAGAGTAACAAAAAAGATAATTAAAAAGTTGAATAAAGGGAAATTCTAGTTTTATCAAGAGTAACATAAAAAATTAAAGTTATTAGAGTAATATAAATTAATAAATTAGTTTAAATTTTTTGAAATATATATTTTTTAAAAACTAAAGGTAAGATATGTCAACGCAAGATCAAGTTCCAAAAAAAGAAATCAAGCACTTTCCAAAGTTTTTATATTAAATTATGAATAGTCATTTCAATCTGTTAAAAAAGAAAATCCAACAGCACAAAGGCATTCACCCAAAGACAAAAACTACCTTTGTCCTTCATACATTTACATGCACCCTCCCTAATATAATGGTCCCCCTAACCCCCAACAAGATTAAAAAAAAAAGGTGGTAGTAATAAAAAACAGAGAGAAATCCTAACTACTTATGAGGTTAGGTAAATTTAGGGATGAATTTAGAATTTAAATTTTATTTATTTGAGTTTCAAATTCGATAAGAGGAAGGTTGTTGAGGGTCAATCAAATAAGTAATACTCCCTGGTTCCATAAAATCAACCATGATTTTTTTGTGATTTTTTGTTAAGTCCCACATCGATGAAACGAATAATTCCTTATACAGACTCGGACGATTTTCTCCTCGTTAACTAACTTTTGAGGTTCGAGTAAAAAATCATGTCAACTTTAGATGTCTCCGTATCTATTCAACCGTAAATTTTTGTTTCTCTTTTGTTAAATCTCACATCAATGAAACGAACAAACTGTAAACTCCTTATATAGACTCGTATTATCTTCTCCTCGTGAACTAACTTCTGAGGTTGAGTAAAAAATCATATTAACTTTTGATGTCTCCGTATCTAATCAACCATGACTTTTTGTTTCTCTTTTGTTAAGTCCCACATCGATGAAACGAATAAACTGTAAATTCTTTATACATACTCGTACGTTCTTCTCCTCGTGAACTAACTTCTGAGGTTGAGTAAAAGATCATGTCAACTTTAGATGTCTCCGTATCTAATCAATCATAAATTTTTGTTTCTCTTTCGTTAAGTCCCACGTCGATGAAATGAATAAACTGTAAACTCCTTATATAAACTTGAACGATCTTTTCCTCATGAACTAACTTCTGGGATTGAGTGAAATCACAAATGTTTAATTCTTACTAGTATAATTGACATTACCATACATCGATGAAACAAATAAACTGTAAACTCCTCCTTATATAGACTCGGATGATCTTCTCCTTATGAACTAACTTCTGGGGTTAAGTAAAATCACAACTATTTAGTTCTTACTAGTATAATTGACCTTACTACACGTCGATGAAATGAATAAACCGTAACTCCTTATATAGACTTTGACGATCTTCTCCTTATGAACTAACTTTTGGAATTAAGTAAAATCACAACTATTTCGTTTTTACTAGTATAATTGATTACTACAGGCCGATGAAATCCTCATATAGACTTGGACGATCTTCTCTTCATGAATTAACTTCTGGGGTTAAGTAAAATCAGAACTGTTTAATTCTTACTAGTATAATTGACATTACCACACGTTGATGAAACGAATAAACTGTAAACTCCTTATACAGACTTGGACGATCTTCTCCTCGTGAACTAACTTCTAGGGTTAAATAAAATCACAACTTTTTAGTTTTACTAGTATAATTAACATTACTACACGTCGATGAAATCCTTATGTAGACTTGGACGATCTTCTCCTCATGAATTAACTTATGGGGTTGGGTAAAATCACAACTATTTAGTTCTTACTAGTATAATTGACATTACTACACGTCGATGAAATGAATAAACCTGGGTAAAACCACAACTATTTAGTTCTTACTAGTATAATTGACATTACTACAGGTCGATAAAACGAATAAATCGTAAATTTCTTACATAGACTTGAACAATCTTCTCTCCGTGAAGTAACTTCTGGGGTTAAAACCACAGCTGTTTAGTTCTTACTAGTATAATTGACATTACCATAATTGCCTTTAATGTGTTGCATTGAGAACTGTGCTGTTATAACCTTTTTAGCTGCAAAGACATCCTAGACTTATGTGTTATGTCCTCCTGTTATCTCTTACTGTTCTTTTCTGCCACTCTACTCTTCTCTTTTTCTACCTTAGCTTTCTATAAACATTTTTAACAAGCACCTCCTTTCTTTACTTCTTTGTTCCTTCTATTTCCTTGTTTGATTTGATTCTTTAGGATTTACATCACTGCCTATACAAAAGTACAACAATATTTTAATTAATGATATGAAGCATTTTTTAAAGATATCCCTTCTTGGCGTTTCTACTATAAGTTATAGTTTAGCTTAAACAGTTTTATTGCATGGTCGACAAAGTTTATTATATTACTTTCAAGATTTTGTCAACTCATTTTCAAGATTTTTTTTTTTTTTTGCTTCAATGAATATGATGGGGGTCTTCAAGAATTTTACTACTTTGTATGTGTGACAAAGTTCTTTTTTTTTTACTTTCAAACACTTTGTAAACTCATTTTCAAGAATTCTAGCATTTTCAAGAATTTTAGTTTATTTGTTTTGAACACTTCGTGAACTCATTTTCAAGAATTTTTTGGGTTCAAAGAGTGATGAGGGGTTTTGAAGAATTCTAGTTTGGTGGTGTGACAAAAGTTTTTTTTACTTAACAACACTTTGTCAATTCATTTTCAAGAATCTTTTGGCTTCAAGAATTCTAGTTTTCTTTGTGTGACACTTGGTCAAACTCATTTTCAAGAAATTTTTGGGTTCAAAGAGTGATGAGGGGTTTCAAGAATTCAAGATTTTGTGTTTTAGTTATCATTTTTCTCCTCCATTTTGGTGTTTGGTGCAATGGTGATACTGAAAACATGGGAGCTCCAATGGAACAAAATGAGATAAATGCTCTTTACTCTACTATTCAAGGTTTTGTTGGTAAATCCTGGAATGGCTCAGATCTTTATCCAGATCCTTGTGGTTGGACTCCTATACAGGTAAAAAAAAAAATCACACATATTACCCTTCTCCGGCCTCCACGTATAGCGTGAGCTTTAGTGCACCAGCCCGACTTATGGATTCTGTTTGGGAAAAGGGAAAAAGGGAACTAACTTTTTTGCGTCATGTTTGTGTATAAGGTTCTAATATTGCTAAAGTAAGAAAGGAATTAAGTAGTTTGTCCTTTTATTATTTTGTGGTATACATGACTAGAAATGAGTTCTCATAGTAGAGATTGTGATAAAGCTGGAAGTGGAATGAGTTATTCATTTAATCATGTTTTTTTCAGATTTAGTATATTTGGAATGCTAGTCATACAAGTTTGATGAACCAACTTTAATAATGACTACTAGTAGTACATTCTTGGCTTGTTTTGTTTAGCAGTTCTGTCAGACTAACATAGAAAGAATATGTTTGAAAACACAATGATAATACAGGGCTAACAGAGCTTATACTAATCTTTTTCTCCCACAACTTGAATATATTATGTATGTTTCTTGTAATGTACTCACTCCGTTTCAATTTGTCTCTTTGGTTTTGATTCGACACGAAGTTTAAGAAAGTACAAAATGACTTTCGAATCTTGTTGTCTTAAACATGTCTTGGATCTAAAGAGTTGCCAGAAAAGGAAAGAGATGTTCTTTTTGAAATGGTCGGTAAGACAAACAGATTGAATCGGAGGGAGTAGTTGATGCATATTTCTGATTTCTTTTTGTTTCTGTTTTCTCTGTCCAGGGTGTATCTTGTGACTTGTTTGATGGTTTTTGGTATGTCACAGACATAAACATTGGACCTATACATGATAACTCACTAAGTTGTACACCAAATGCTGAGTTCAATCTCAATCTCTTTACACTAAAGCACCTAAAATCTCTCTTATTCTTCAATTGTTTCGTGTCGCCTCGCCATCATCCAACTTCAATCCCCTCAGAAGGCTGGGAACTTCTTGCTAGTACCTTGGAGTCACTTGAGTTTCGATCAAATCCCGGTCTCATTGGACAAATTCCCAGCACATTTGGAAGACTCAGAAAGCTCCAATCTTTAGTACTAATAGAAAATGGACTCTCTGGTGAAATGCCACCAAATCTTGGGAGTTTAGTGAACTTAAGGAGACTAGTTCTTGCTGGAAACAAGCTCAATGGCGAAATCCCGGAGACTTTCGGAGGGTTCACTCAACTTTTGATATGTGATTTGAGCAGAAACTCACTTTCCGGTGTCTTGCCTAAAGCATTGTTTGGAGGTTTGGTTTCATTATTGAAACTTGATTTGAGTTCCAACAACTTACAAGGCAAAATCCCACAAGAGATTTCAAAGTTAAAGAATTTGACACTTTTGGACCTTAGTAACAACAAGTTATCAAATGGACTAACAAAGTCACTTCAAGAAATGACATGCTTGGAAGAGTTAGTCTTGTCAAAGAACCCAATGGGTGGATTCTTGGAGATTCTTGATTGGCATAACATGAGAAAGTTAACAACTTTGGATCTATCAAACATGAACTTGACAGGTGGGATACCAAAGTCTATAGCAGACCTAAAAAAGCTAAGATTTTTAGGACTTAATGACAATAAACTCATGGGTGACATACCAAAAAATCTTGAAAATTTGCCTTATGCAAGTGCTATTTACCTATATGGTAACAATCTGACAGGTGAACTTCAATTCTCTGAATGGTTTTATAGTAAAATGGGAAGGAGATTTGGTGCATGGGGGAATGAAAATCTTTGTTACCCTATTGGTTTGGTGTCAACAAGTAATGTACCTTATGGGGTAAAACAATGTCAACAAGAACTAAATATTGTTATGGATCTTGATACAAAGTCCAAGTTGGTAAATGGGAGTTTATTGAATTCTCAATCTTCAATGGGATATTTGAATGATTATGGGATTTGGAGAAGTTATGTAGTTGAACTATTTATGGTTATTCTATTACTATTGAATTGAAAATTTTGAGAATAGATGCTATTTGCCAATAGTGTTAAACCTTATTATATAGTTTGTTGTTTTACTTGAAATGTACCCCACACTTTTTTTTTCTCTTTTTAACATATGAATAAATGAATGTACATATTTGACCTTTGTTGGAGTTGGAAGAAGTTTCATTTGGTTATAGTTATTACTCATTCAATTGTGATAGATTTTCAATAAGTGAAGTAACTATAACATGACATGAGTATTACTAGAAATTTTGCTAGTGATTTTGGGTCAGAATTTGAAAATTTATTTTTAAATATCTGTGTAATTATTAAATTCAATCAGACTTTTTTCAAGTAAAATACATGTCCAAGTATGACTTTAAAAACTCAATTTCAAAATCTACGATCAAATGTAAGCAATTGGAAAGATGGAAGATTTTCACATCTTTTACCATATTAGTTGATTCATTTCATTTGCTATGATAAAGGTTTAGGAGAGGCAAAGAGCATTAGGTGGTTATATCAAATTAATTCAACTTATGATGATTAATATATTTTAATGAAATAATGATCTACTACTAATTAATCATGATTAAGTGATAGAAAAAAAAATGTAAATATGTAAAACTAAATCCAAGAAAACGGGCCATTTGGTTCAATTGGCTAGTTTAGAACAATAAATTCCCACACAAGATTTGAAGTTATGCAGATATTAGCAAATATCAGTCTACAGTTTGGTGAACAAAATATTCTGTATTAGTTGAGTCCAAAAAAGAGCTGCACAGTTGTATATCATAGATCATTTAATCTAATTCAAGTAGCAGAGACTGTTTCCACAACTCAATTTCGTGATCTATAAAACATGAGAAGATAATTTTATTATTGTTTCAAGACTCCCTTTTGCCTATTAGCAATGTGAAGCTTAATAAAATCAACCAAATGATAGGGTAAATTATGCAATGATTTACATCTTGTACAACAGCAGAGCCATCTTTATCCAATAAATTGTCATCCCTTCACTAAAAAATCACATTGTGTAAAACGACAAAAGTTTTTTAAAATTGTATGCAATTTTCTTATTTTATTTTCATTGGGAAAGTATATGGATAATCGATTTTGAGACCACCACTTTCAGAATTATTTAAAATGAGTCCGCCTTATCTTCACGTTTTGGCTCAAAAATGCTCCTGCAATTACATTTTTGGTTAAAATATGATCAGTGACGGATCCAAGATTTAAGGATAATGGATGTCTAAAAAATTTAAAAAATAAAAAACTAAAAATTCACCTCAATGATGTTCGAATCAGGGACATTCCTTCTACTGGAGAACCTTTAAGTCTACCTAGATGCAAATGCACCCAACCAACTTTTGTTTTACTGGGTGCTTTTATATATTATATACCTATTTTCATATATTTTCTATGTAATTTTACCTATTCTATATCGAGTTTAGTGGGCGCCGGAGCACCCCACAAATATATGTTGGTCTGCTCCTGAATATGCCCCTCAACTAGCAACATAGCTCAAAAATACCCTTATTACTAACAACTAATTCAAAGTAAGAATATAGTATCTAATTTTACCATAAAATTATTCAAAATATAACAGTTATATATATTCGTTAATCAAATTAATAAATTTTTATTAATTACACTATGTGAATCCAAATTAATCAAGTAGAGTTAATTTTGAGACATAGAAAGTTGGGAAAGAAAATAAAGTGTAGCTAAAGGATGCTATATAAGTTGGCATGTGGCAGTGCATTTTGTGGTGTTTAGGCATTTTTGTTTGTGTAGTAGATTTTCAACAGTCTGCAAAAACACACACATATATAGTGCATGCTGTATACATGGTACAATTTTTGAGTTGTGGTCCTAATTTAGCTCTGTGCTAAGTAATCTTTCATTTTTAATTAGATATCTTCGGTTTGAGTTCTCTTGAATATAAAGTTGCCTTTGTTAGAGAACAACTTTTATCCCTCCCAATGAGATTTTTCGATGCGAATTTGAATTTATTGAATTCCAATATGAATATCAGACACTGAACAAAAAATTAAATAAAAATAAATAAATATATATAGTGCATGCTGATGGTACAAATTTTTGAATCGTGATCCTAATTTAGCTCTATGTTAAATACTCTTTTATCTTTAATCAGAGGTTCACCTCTGTTAAGGAGCACTTTACCTTTCAATATGAGTCTTTTCTGTGCCAATTTAAATTTAATCAAATTTCTCTATGAATATCGGATACTGAGTAAAAACATAAAATATATATATATATATTGCTGCACATTTGGTTGAGTTGTGGTAAAGCCAAAGAGGAACATCATGATGATGATGATGAAAAGGAAGGGTAATAGTATGCGTATGCACTTTTTTCAAGGTTAGATGAATTTAAAGATGTGTCAGCTGAGCTACCTCCTTGCTCTCTTTATCCAGGCTTATCTTGTTCTACTTTGTTTAGTGTGTTTTATAGTAGTATTTGTCAGGGATTTCGATTAATTTAAATTTTTAATATTAAAATTTTATTAAAGAAATAAGTGTGATTATGAGTGTGACTTGTGTGGTTTCTGAGCGATAGTTTTTAATTGTTTTCAATGCTTAGATCGAGTAAAATGTAAACGCCATCGAATTTTGAATCTTGCTCCTCTCAGCTTTTAAAGCATGATATAGAAATCAAATATTTTGTTGACAATTGACCATGACCCATAATCGTTCGACAAGCGATTTTTTTTTTATTTTCATATATAATTCGAACTCGATATTTATGATTCAAGATGTTGGTGAAATTGCAATAATTTACAATAAATTACAACTGAAAATTACAAATGAATAAAGAAAAATATATTTCTTCTTCAACAGCTGAGGGGCGGATATCTCGCTCTCTTTAAGGAGATTCAAACCCACTGCGGCAATTGTTTCTCTAGTCCAGCAGCAACACTCTTTGACTTGTCCCCTCCAAGATACAACAACCTATACTCAATATAACTCAATACTTTGGACAGAAATTGAGTTCAAAGCTCCACGATGATAACTCCTCCCTTCAACTATTAAACTCTCTTTTAATAACTGAAATTTGTAATCTTTTTGAACTCACGATTTCTTTCTTCCTATACCTCATGCAAAACCTCTCACATGTATATATAGGTGAAGGAGTTTAAGGGTGAGCACAAGGTTAGGTGACAACGTTAGATGACAACGTTAGGTGACAACGTTAGATGACAATGTTAGGTGACAACGTTAGATGATAAGAAAATATTAAAAAATGTCAATAGCAACTTCAATCACCCACTCATTTTTTAATATTAACAAGAGAGTCTACTAGTTGACGGAAGACTATCATGCATAATGAAGGTGTGCTCCGCATTGAACCTTTACTTAGTAAAACAGTAATTTTTACTCCAGAGTCGTAGTGGTCTCAAACTTGAACTATGACTGCTTTGGGGAAATAAAAAGTTATTGCTTACACATAGTTAAGATGCTGAAATTAGCATTTTAGACAGCTCGTTACGCCTTGTGCTATCCCGATTTTAATAAGTATCTTTTGAGAATGAGCCTAATTCTCATAGAAAGCGGCCTACCCCCATACTCACATAGGTGAACTCCATCGAGAGTGCTCCTATAATTTAGCATCCCACTCATAAAAGCTACAGATATCCATTAAGAGTTTAATAAACTCAACTTCGCAATCATTACAGACAAATGCACTCACATCATAGGGAGGGATAAATTAATAGTGCATTTTTAACAACAAGTCATCAGGTAATTCGTTTTTCCCATTGAACCTGGTTATAGGATCTCTAGTCCCCAGGTTGGGTTTCCTCACATATGACTCATGATTCAATAGGCTTCAATCCCATTCCCCTCGATGTACTCCAGACTTTTTCTCTTGCTAAGGCCTTAGTCAACGGATCTGCAAGATTATCACAAGATTTGACATAATCAACATTAATGGTACCATTTGTCAAATATGATCTCACATTACTGTGCTTTCTTCGTATAGATCTGGATTTACCATTGTAACAACGATTTTGAGCTCTACCAATTGCAGCGGTGCTATCACAATGAATTAATATAGGAGGAATTGATTTTTCAAAATAAGGTATTTGAAATAACAAATCTCTTAACCAATTCCCTTCCTTACTAGCTGAAGCTAAAACAATTAGTTCAGCCTCCATGGTAGAGTAAGCAATAATTGTTTGCTTTTTAGATTTCCAACAAATAGCACCACCACCCAAAGTAAATACATACCCAGTAATGGATAAGGAATCACCTGATAAAGTATTCCAATCCGCATCACAAAAGCCTTCAAGTACAACAGGATATTTAGTATAGAACAAACCACAATTTTTTGTTCCAATTAAATATCTCATTACTCTATTTATAGCATGTCAATGTTCATTACTTGGCTTGCTAGTAAAACTGCTAAGTACTTCTACTGCATATGCAATATCAGACCTAGTGCAACCAGTCACATATCTCAAACTTCCAATTATGCTAGCATATTCCTTTTGATTTATAACATCAGTTTCACTCTCAACAGGAAACAGGTGAACACTAGAATCAAATGGAGTTACAACATGCTTGCAATTAAGGAAATTATATTTTTTCAATATTTTCTCAACATATTGTGACTGATCAAGGAAAATTCCATCACATGTTCTAGTAATTTTTATTCCTAGAATAAAATTTGCCTCACCAAGATCTTTCATTTCAAAATGGCTGTTAAGAATATTTTTATTTTCATCAATAATATTCAAGTTAGAGCCAAAGATCAATAAATCGTCAACATATAGGCAAATAATAACATGCGAATTATTCCAAGACTTATGATAGATGCACTTATCACACTCATTTGTTTTAAACCCATTTTCAATCATGTAGGAATCAAACTTTTCATGCCATTGCTTTGGTGCCTGTTTCAAGCCATATAGGGATTTATTAAGTTTACATACTTTGTTTTCTTGGCCAGCTTCAACAACACACTCGGGTTGTTCCATATAAATCTCTTCATTTAGGTCTCCGTTTAAAAAAGCAGTTTTTACATTCATTTGATGAATTTGTAAATAAAAAATTCCTGCAATAGCGATTAAAAGTCTAATGGATGTAATTCTCGTTACCGGTGAAAAGTATCAAAAAATTCTAGGCCTTCTAGTTGTTTAAAACCTTTTGCTACAAGCCTAGCTTTATATTTATCAACAGATCCATCCGATTTTAATTTTTTACGAAAGACCCATTTACATCCAATTGTTTTACAAACCGGTGGTAAATCAACTAACTTCCAAGTTTTATTGAAAATTAGCTATTCCATTTCATCATTTACATCCTCTTTTAAGAAAATAGCATCATGTGAAGACAAAACTTCTTTTAAAGTAAGTGGGTCATCTCCAACATTAAAAACGTAATAATCAGGACCAAAGTCTTTTTCTACTCTAACTCGTTTACTTCTTCTTAACTCAAAATCATTATTTTCTTTATTATTTAAAGTAGAAGTAGAAGTAGAAGAACTAGGGAGTGTCAAAATATTTTCTTCAGTCTCATGAACCCCACTATTTTTAGAATCAAAAGCAAATTTATCTTTATGAAAAATAGCATCACCTGATTCTATTATCACGCTATCTTCAAGATTAAAAAATCTATAGGTTCTACTATTAGAAGCATAACCAAGAAAAACACAAGTAGTAACTTTTTTACCCAACTTAGAGATTTTAGAATCCGTTAACCTCACATAGGCTAAACAACCCCAAACTTTTAGATATTTCAAATTTGGCTTATGACCTTTCCACAATTCAAAAGGCGTTAATTTCGTCTTTTTATAAGGCACACGATTCAACACATAACAAGCAGTCAAAAGAATTTCACCCCAAAAACATAAAGGTGCACAAGACTTAATTAACATGGCATTAGTCAACTCAACCAAAGTTCTATTCTTCCTTTCCGCTACACCATTAGATGCAGGAGAATAAGGAGGAGTAGTTTCATGAATTATGCCCAATGATCTTACAAAAGAATTGAACTCAAGTGACTCATATTCACGACCTCTATCACTTCTTATTCTTTTTATTTTTCTATTAAACTGATTTTCAACTTCATGGACAAAATTTTTAAAATTCTCAAATGTATCACTTTTATTTTTCATTAAGTAAATATATGTAAACTTAGAAAAATCATCAATAAAAGTGATAAAATATCTATTTTCTCCACGAGTTAAAATTCCACCAAGTTCACAAATATCACTATGAACTAATTCTAATAAATCAGTTTTTCTTTCAACATGAAAGTGAGGCATTTTTGTGATTTTAGCTTTACTACAAGCTTCACATTTTTCAAAATTCTTTTTGATCATTGGAATTAATCCTAAACTACTCATGATTCCCACATAGCGATCATTTATATGGCACAAACGAGCATGCCAAAAATTAGTAGAAGAAAGCATGTAAACAGAAGTAGATGTTTCATTCATTTCAACATTCAACTTGAACATACCATCACATGCATACCCTTTCCCCACAAAAACATTATTTTTCAAAATTACATACTGATCAGATTCAATAATCCGTTTAAAGCCTGCCTTATTAAGAAGAAAACCTGACATCAAATTTTTTCTCATGGAAGGAGTATAAAGTACATCTTTTAAGATTAATACCCTTCCAGAAGTAAATCTCAGCCCACCATCCATCAACATTCTCCACCATATATATATATGTTATCATTGCCACAAATGGTTCTTCGATATCGTTTGCCTGAGGTGTAGGTCCACGTTTCCGAAACTTGCAAAATCGAGCAATATGCCCACTCTTACCACAGAAAAAGCATGATCCTTTTTGTTGTTCATGTTGATTTTTTGCTTGGTTATTTTCACCATTATTATTATTGGGATGTTTACCATTATTTTTCTTGAATTTTTTCTTCTTAGGCTTCAAAACGATATTTTTGTTAGGTTCATGGGCAGCATTACTTGAAGTTAAATTTACCTTCGGTGTGATGTTGTTCTCTTCTATTTGCATAAGTGTATCTTGGCCCCTTGCCTCTTTTTCCATGCGGATTCTCATTAATAAAGTCTCAAGTGAAGTTTCCTTTTGCTTGTGGCGCATAGTTTTTTAAAATTCTTTCCGCGAAGGTGAAAGTTTATCAATTATGCCACAAACAAAAAGGTTATCTCCAATTTTTATTTTCTCGGACCTGAGTTCGCCAACAATCATTATAAAGTCCTGAGCTTGGTCTGCTACTGATTTATTGTCCACCATTTGGAAACGAAAAAATCTGCTAGCCGCATATTTTTTTCGCTCCCGCCTCCTCAGTGTCATACTTACTCTACAAGGCTTTTCAAATTTTCTTTGCACTAGAGTAAGTTCTATCATAATAATCATAAAAATTATCAGATAGACAATTAAGTAAAAAGTAACGACACTTATAGGAGTCATTATTGTATTTTTTCATTTTTTCTTGATGAGAAATGTATTTCTCATCGCTCATGGAAGAGTCGTCTACCTTGTTTGGGTTCTTCTCCGTTAACATATAAGAAACATGGAGAAGACTTAAGTAGAAAAGCACTTTACCCTTTCACCTCTTGAAGTGAGCACCGTTGAACCGGAATGGCTTGTTCAGATCTCCCAACTTGATATCCGCGGAATTTTCAGTTGTTGCCATTATTGAATTCTCCTTAAAATTGTTGGTGAAATTGCAATAATTTACAACTGAAAATTACAAATGAATAAAGAAAAATATATTTCTTCTTCAACAGCTGAGGTGCAGATATCTGGCTCTCTTTAAGGAGATTCAAGCCCACTGCGGCAATTGTTTCTCCGGTCCAGCAGTAACACTCTTTGACTTGTCCCCTCCAGGATACAACAACCTATACTAAATATAACTCAATACTCTGGACAAGAATTGAGTTCAAAGCTCCACGATGATAACACTTCCCTTCAACTATTAAACTCTCTTTTAATAACTGAAATTTGTAATCTTTTTGAACTCACGATTTCTTTCTTCCTATACCTCAGGCAAAACCTCTCACATGTATATATAGGTGAAGGAGTTTAAGGATGAACACAAGGTTAGGTGACAACATTAGATGACAACGTTAGGTGACAACGTTAGATGACAATGTTAGGTGACAACGTTAGATGATAAGAAAATATTAAAAAATGTCAATAGCAACTTCACAAGATGAAGTGATTCAATTGTCATTCATTCCTCCATGATCCGTGATGATTATTACTCTCTCTATTTTAATGCCAGATTCTCGAATTTGATATTTTTTGTCAAAGGTGAAGGGATCCAATATTCATTTCCTCACGACTTGTGAGGATTTATTACTCTGTTTATGGTATGTTTCATACTTTTCTTCTTAGTTTGCACCAAAGAAAAAATATATTTTCTTATTTATAGATGATTTAATTTTGAACGATATATTTTACCTATAATGACATGATCGGTAGTCACATAAATATTTCTAACCTGTTTTAGATTGCAAGTGTCAAAAGCCTTTTTTTCAAAACTCTATGTCTAGTCAAATATTAATATTCGACTATATGTTTAAGGTAGGGGTGTCAATCGGTCGGGTTGAGCTAGATTTCGACATTAACAAAATTGGTTGAGTTAATAAATGATAGGTCAAATTTACTTGCAATGAAATCAGTTGGATTGAGGTGGTCTAAATATTGGATCATAACCCAACCCGTCTATTTTTACTAAGTTTTAAATTCTATGTTTTTTTATAATTTATTTGTATGTATCGTGATAAAAAAAAAAAAAAAATCTTATAAACTATACATAACATATCAAATTAAAAAAAAAACTTTCAAAACTATTTAGATAAAGTTTCTCATGGCTCAATTTGAACTGGATATTGATTTTATTTTAAAAATAGCCGAATTGAATGGATCAAAATGAATCGAGTTATTAAAATAAGTGGACCATTAATCCGTCAAAACTTAAATATATTTCGACTCCTATTTTGAACGTTTTGATTGTGCTCGAGTTTGAAGATGTGTCAGCTTAGCTACCTCCCTGCTTTCTTCATCTAGGCTTATCTTGTTCTACTTTGTTTAGTGCTTTTTATAGTATTTATTTGGATTTCGATTAATTTAAATTTTTAATACTAAAGTTTTATTAAAGAAACAAGTGCTTTTTATATTTAGTATTTTAATGATAGTAAGTGTAACTTGTGTCATTTTTGAGCGGCAGTTTTTAATCGTTCTCAACGCTTAGATTGAGTAGAATGTAAGCGCAATCGAATTCTGAATCATGCTCCTCTCAGCCTTTAAAGCATGATATAGAAATCGAATATCTTGTTGATAATTGACCATGACCCACAGTCGTTCGACAAGCAATTTTTTTTATTTTCATGTATAGTTCGAACTCGATATTTATGATTCAAGATGAAGTAATTCAATTGTCATTCATTCCTCCATGATCCGTGATGATTATTACTCTCTCTATTTCAATTTATGTGTCAGATTTTTGAATCTGATATCTTTTGTTAAAGGTGAAGGGATTCGAATATTCATTTCCTCACGACTTGTGAGGATTTATTACTCTGTTTATGGTATGTTTCATTCTTTTCTTCTTAGTTTGCACCAAAAAAAAACATATTTCCTTATTTATAGATGATTTAATTTTGAACGATATATTTTACCTATAATAACATGATCGGCAGTCACATAAATATTTATGACCTGTTTTAGATTGCAAGTGTCAAAAACCTTTTTTTAAAACTTTATGTCTAGTCAAACATTAATAGTCGACTATATGTTTAAGGTAGGGGTGTCAGTCGGCCGGGTTGAGCTAGATTTGGACATTAACAAAATTGGTTGAGTTAATAAATGATAGGTCAAATTTACTTGCAATGAAATCAGTTGGATTGAGGTGGTTTAAATATTGGATCATAACCCAACTCGTCTATTTTTACTAAATTTTAAATTCTATGTTTGTTTTTTATAATTTGTTTGTATGCACCGTGATAAAACTTTTTTTCCTTATAAACTATATATAACATATCAAATTAAAAAAAAAAAAAACTTTCAAAACTATTTAGATAAAGTTTCTCATGGCTCAATCTGAACTGAATAGCATCTCTATTTTAAAAATAGTCGAATTGAATGGATCAAAACGAATCGAGTCATTAAAATAAGTGGATCATTAATCCGTCAAAATTTAAATATATTTCGACTCCTATTTTGAAAGTTTTGATTGTGCTAGAGTTTGATTGTAAGCTCTTTACACTTAATATGTTTGGTTTATTTTGTGCTACATAATTTTGTGCAATAAATAAATAAATAATAATATGGTGCTAAAACAAATGAAATAAAACTTCAACGTCTGAGTAGAAGTCTAAGAAAAAATCAACAAAAGTTGAGTTTGGAGCTCGAAATTCAAATTTACATAAGAGAGTTAACATAATGTGTAGTGGTGGACTCAGAATTTAGGGACGTAGGTGCTTGAAAGGTTCGAACACATATATTGATGTCCAAAGCTTTAAGGTTCCGTCTGCAAACAAAAACACTCAGCTATTTTTTTGGTCCACCGGGTGCCTTTCTAAGCCTTATACCAAATTTATATATTTTTTTTTATATAATTATATTTAATTTGTATCGACTTTAATAAGTACCGAAACACTAAAAAATTGGCTATAGTTCCGCCTCCGATGACGTGCCAAGGTATTTTCAGGGTTGTCTAGTTTGAATTGACCAAGTGAATACCACTATGTTTGAATTGATATTATGATTGCCATTGAATTGATCCGTTGATACATTCAAGTTTTGGTTTGGAATAGAAGTCCTATGACCATAAAAAATATTGTATTTATATTGGGACTGGGTAAAAATGATGAGATAATTTCAAGAATTTTTTTATTTTAATGCTTTATAATTCACTTTGAGATAGATATATTTTCGAGGTTGACGTCAGTGGTGGATCCACATAGATCAAATGGTGCAACGTCAATTGAACACTCTTGAAATCAGGGCAGAGTCATGCATATAAATCGAAGGGTGCAGGGTCAGTTGAACGTCTTTTTTCAAAAAATTATATAGTATATATAGGTTATATTATATAGTTGAACGTCTTTATATTAGGACTAGGTAAAATGATAAGATAATTACAAAAAAAAATTATTTTTAATGTTTTCTAATCTACTTTGGGACAGAAATATTTTTGAGGTTAAGGTCAGTGATGGAACCACCTAGATTGAATGGTGTAGAGTCAGTTGAACACTTTTGAAATCAGGGGTGGAGTCATGCATATAGATCGAAGTGTGCAGGGTCAGTTGAACGTCTTTTTTCAAAAAATTATATAGTATATATATATAGGTTAAATATTAACTTACTTAACATATATATTAAGCGTTAAATGCCCCTAGACGAAACTTGTTTATACACTAGTATATGATGTCACTGTGTGATGCATATTTGTTAGGACAACCAACATAAATTTCGACAACATGGAGTTTAATTATAGAAAATTTTGATATTTTATATAATTATTGAGAATTTTAATTTTGAATATGTCGAGTTACATAATTAGCTCCCGATACATTCAACGCCGATACAATTTTTTTCTTTATAAAGATACATCATTAGCTCCCGATACATTTTTTTTTTAATTTTGAGTTTGTCGAGATATATAATACACCCAACGAAGATACATTTTTTCGTGTAACGATACATAATTAGCTTCCGATATTTTTTTTTCGATTTTTGATATGTCGAGATACATAATTAGCTCCCAACACATCTAAGGAAGACACATAATCAGTTGAGATTTTTGTAGTTGCTTTATAAGGATAGAGATTTATATAAATATAATAAGTTAAGATGTATATTTATGTTTTTTTTTTTTTCCTATTTGTTAACATATTGGTAGCAAAATTAATTAAAATAAGATGCACTATTTAAGATAATTATCTGAAAAAATATAATTGATGTGCATGGTATGACTAGGCAATGAGAAACATATCTAAATGATACACATAATTGACTAAGTAGCCTTAATTTTTTGCTTAACAATAATCTTTTTTTTTTTTATGAAAACTTTGACAAACAAAGGTGTTGTGATTAAGTTGTAAATTAAAGTAGTAGTTAGAAGTCCAAACTCTTTTTTCCTTAATTAATTAAAGTATTTAGTGGAGTAGTTAATTAAGTAATTGACTTATGATATCCTGAAGAATGGTCCTAAATTAGGAAGCAAAAATATGGTTGGTCTAAATGGACCACCATCATCCTCTTTGAATTCTTTTAAGTCTTTTCCATGAGTAATCCTTTTCATTTTTAACTTTTTTTTTGGGTTTCTAAAGTCCAAGTCTAAGTCCATGCATTGATTTTACTTATTTATTAGTCAAGATAATGATGTCAAATAGGTAAGGTGGACGGAATTTGAACGGGTTAAAATGAGTTGAGTTATCAAACATGCGAGTTATTTATTAAAAAATAGACATCAGGACTAACTTAATCTCAAAAACTAGGTCGTGACAGATGGTTGCTTGGGATCACACACATCCTTTAACCATCGATGTGGGAATTCTTCACACCCTCCCTCAAGAGTCACGCTCAGAATTGGACATTTGGTGTGTGAGCTATTTCAATTAGGAGTCGATCATCAATGAGACGTGTCCTATTTGTTAAGAAATTGACATCGAGCCTAACATAACCCCAAAAATAAGCTCATGACAGATGATTGCTAGAGATCACACATTCTCTAACCATTGATATGGGACTTCTTCACATCCTCCTTCAAGAGTCACGCTCAGGATTGAACATTTGATGTGTGAACTATTTCAATTAGAGGTCAATCATCAAGTGAGACGTGCACTATTCTAATATAATTATTAAAAAATGAACCTTGATTCTAACTCAATTATGAGGAAAGATTGTGCAAGACCTTACAAAGAGATCACTGACGTGGAACTCTTTACTCTTCAACAAATTAACTCGCCCAAAGTTTATTTGGTCTAAAACGGGCTAGGTCAAATTGGTTAAACAACGGGTTTAATTCAATTCACCCAACTCTTATCAAGTTTTAATCAACTATTTTTTTTTTTGGTTATAATATGTTTAATTACTTAATAAAATTGGCTAAACAACGGGCTAGGTCAAATTGGCTAAACAACGGGTTGTAATTCAATTCACCCAACTCTTATCAAGTTTTAATTACCTTTTTTTTGTTATAATTTGTTTAATTTCTTAATAAAACTACTTTTTATTATGGATATTTATGGCTAGATATATCTCATGTCAAACAAGAAATAGTCTTTCAAAAATAGACAAGGTTTCTATGAGTTAAATTGAGCTACATATCAACTTAATTTTTAGATGTGATGAACTGGGGGCAGAGGCGAACTCAGGATTTGAAGTTAGTGGGTGTACTAGTGTTGTCAAAGATGCGCATAAGCCTCGAAGTAAGACTCAAAATGTGTTGAGCGCTCGCCTCGCTTAATGTGCATCTTAGCTCTAATTTCTGATACATACTTTCCGTTGTTAATGTGGCTTTCTGAGGAGACGAACACTATACAATTGATATTTCACTTTATTCAAAAAAATAAAAATAAAATTTGTTCATATATTTGTCATTCATGCTTATATTATTAGTCTTGGACTAGACATATAGTTATATTTTTTCTATCTTTATAACTTTTTTCGTTAAATCTCACGCTTTATTTGTACTGTGTGCTTAAACACAATAGACCTTGAAGCTTTTTTACGCTTATTGCTTTTGATAATATTGTGGAGCACCAATATTATCTTGAGACGTTAAAAAAACTTTTGATGTCGATTAAGGAATATTATCATATTCAATTGGTCGCTAAAGACATGAACAATACTGAAAAAATAACTATATAGAACAAATAAGAGTTTTAAGATAATAACTTTACTTTCTTATAATATGAAGTTTACTTTTAACATTTTTAAACAATCAGTTGTGGTAGCTCAATGGTCAAGGAGAGTTCTCCTTACGGACTGGTTGCGAGTTCAAATCCTTATTTCAACAATTTTGTTGTTACAAATTTAGTAATAAGCCTTTAAATTTGAAGTATTGAAAATAAAAACTAAGGGCCCGTTTGGCCATGAAGTTTTTTATTTTTCCGAAAAAAAAAATTCGAGTTGAAAATTGTAGTGTTTGGCCATGAAAATTTGAAAAATAATTTCGAAAAATTTTTCTGAAAAGAAAAAACAGGTTTTTGGTGTTTTCACAATTTTCAACTCCAATTTTGACTTTAGTTATTATTACATATAACCTCAATCTTTTAAATTTTTACATAAATCTCTCCTTATAACATTACTTTTTCAATATTACGTGTATAGAAGTTTTACAGAATAAGATAATTATAATTTCAAACTTAATGCTATCTTAATTAATATATATCTCTTTTTCTCTCTCATCATTATTTTTTCTCTTATTTAATTTTCTCCTTTATTTAAGACATTATTTTACTGCTAATGATCCTAATTACTATAATATAATAATAATAATAATAATAATAATGATTTTTCTGTTGTGATACGAACGTTTAAGGAATTATAGTCGTGTAATTAATAATGGATAATCGTTTTCTATATTTATGAAATTAATAAAATTGTAGCAGATTAGTTTACCACTGCCACAAATTATTCTCATTTTTAATTTGATTATATATATTATATTGTGTACATCATTATTATACTATTCAAATATAAATAGTTTATACCATATATATGCTAAAAATATAAATCGGTGATACATATTTTTCATAAAAAAATATGTCCAATTTAACAAATTTATACCTTAAACTGCAATTACTACCTTTATATATCATAATACTTGGTATCTTTATACACAAAGTATTATATTTATACCCATAAATATATAAAGTAATATATTTATAACAGAAATATACAAAGTATGTTATATATAAAGTTTATACCATGTATATACCATATACACACATAAATAAATATACAAAGTATTAAGAAACATACTAATCATATTTATAACATAAATATACAAAGTATGTTATATATGAAGTTTATACCATATATATACATGTATAAATATACCAAGTATAAAGAAACATACTAAACATATTTATATATTTATGGTATATGATACAATATACATAAATATGCAAAGTATGTTTTACATAGAAATATTTTATTCACACACAGTAAAATCTTTCATGTATAAGAAAATTAAGGAAATAAATTAGCGGCATCCTAAAATTTAATAACAACTCATCATTTCCTATTTGTTAGGAACGAAAAACAAAAAATATAAATTAAATAAATTCCTAAAAAAATAAATTTGTTTGAAAGATAATATTTGTTACCTAAAAAATAGGAAACAATGATCTGTTAATATAACATCCATATTTAAAATTTTCAAATATGAGAAAATGGATATTAATGTAAATATTATATATGTCATAATTGAAATTCATTAAATATGGTCATGCAAGTGTAATTATTTTTATAAAAGTGGCTAATTGTGTTCTTTTCCCGTTAACGGTAAATTTTAGTTGGGTGATTTTTATAGTTTGTAAAAGTTAGGGCATAAAATCATATTTTAAAAAGTTTTTTTCAAAAGTAAAAAAAAAAATAATTCAAAAACGATATGGTCAAACACAACTCCAACTCCAATTTCAACTCCAACTCTGAAAAATTTTAGTTTTCATGGCCAAACGGCTACTAAAAGTGTTGTGTGACCCGAGGATCGATCCCTGGTCGCATGGACGGAATGGCTGGCTTCAACTAGCGCACCAAGGTGCATAACTATTTATCTTATGGTGCACTATTAGCTATATCTCAATTTCTCAAGGTATATACATAATTTTTTTCGACGTTAACGGGTACAAGTGCACCCCCACCTATACATGTGGGTTCGCCCCTGACTGGGGGTGGTCCAAATCAATTAGCTGATCAGTTTATAAATGAATGAGTCATTAACCCATCCAAAATCGAGAAGGTTGGTTGGATGGACGATTAAAGACATCGTTTTCACCCCAAATTATAGTCGAAAAGTCGAATCCACACCTAAACTATATAAGTGACCTATTATATATCTTAACTACAAAAAGTGATACTTTTTACACCTTGTCAGACATTACACCACTTGCATGTGGTGTGGTGTTTTACACGCGCTTCCACGTCAGCATAATCCGAAAAATAAGGAAAAAGGCATCGTTTTCACCCCAAACTATAGTCGAAAAGTCGAATCCACACCTAAACTATATAAGTGACCTATTGTCACGCCCCAAAAT
>NC_061121.1:4614762-4674708 GCF_002878395.1 Capsicum annuum
AAAAAATAATAAACTTATTATTTTCATAATTTTTTATTTTTTCTTTTTAATTTAATTTTTTGCCCTTCTTCTTCAATGTCTAAAACCTCCATTGTTGTCAATGTCCAAAACCTCCATTACACCATATTCACCACCATAAACTTTATCCCACCAACAAAATTACCATAACAATTAATTTCTTCTAACATTGTTCTTCATCCGTAACCCATCATCTTTTCTTAAAAAAAAAAATAAAAAAATTCTCAGCTATAATGGCCATTATTGTTTCAAAAAATGGCAACTTGACTGTTGGCCTCTGTGTTTTAAATGGTAATGACCAACACATTTCTGTACTTTTTCTATTTGTTTTTCAGCTATAATTTAAAAAAAAAAAAAAAAAAACTAATATGGTAGCAAGCTACATTTTTTGATGGATTAATAATTAACAGACAGAGAGGAGAAAGTTGACGATGAATCCGACTTTTTTGATGAGAATTCACCAGAAAACATCCTTACTACAAAATTTTATATTTTTTTTTATAAAATTTAATTTTGCCCGTTTAAACATCAAAGATAATTTGATTTTGTTCATTGTGAAATTGACATTGATTCGATGAAGGTGGAGGATGAATTGTGTTATTTGAGGATGGGCTTGGAATTTGGAGGTGGGGTGATGAAGAAACTGTGTAGGTTGGGGTGGGGGTGATGAAGAAGCAGATGATTTGGGGTTGGGATTGGAGTTTCGGGGTGGGGGTGATGAAAAAAATAATGGTTTGGGGGTGGGGGTGATGAAGAAGATGATTGTTTTGGGGTGGGGGTGGGGAGATGGATATTGGGGGTTGGGGGAGGAGCATTTTAATTTTTTTTTTGCATTAATTTTTAATTTAAACGTGCCAATTTTTATTTAAATAATTATGTATTTGTCGCGTCAGATCTAAAGAGTAAAAAGTATCACTTTTTTAATCGTTAAGGTGTGTAATAGGTCATTTATATAGTTTAGGTGTGGATTCAACTTTCACTATAGTTTGGGGTGGAAAAGATGTCTTTTCCCTTGATGTTTTTAGCCGTTTACTTTTGTTATTTAATAGGCTAGACGCGCCTAAAATAAGTATAACATACGCCTTAGAATGGGGGTCACAGGAAGGTAATAATATCACTTTTATATAGTTAAGGTGTGTAATAGGTCACTTATATAGTTTAGATATGAGTTCAACTTTTTTTATATAGTATGAGGTGGAAATGATGCCTTTTCCCGAGCTACTTTTGAAATTGAGATTTAAACACAAAATGAAAATAGAAATAGCAAAAAATGAAATAAAAAATCATTTCAAAGTTCAAAGGAAATTAGAGATTTTTTAAAAACTACATATCCACACTTTATGTAATCAATTAAAATACATAAGCAATTGCATCATATATGGATGAAATAATTGACTAAACCTTTTTTAAAAATAATTCTTGGGTTGGTTGACCTTATGAATTTTTGTATGACCACGAGATTCATTATAAGCTTTTACATTTAATTGTCAAACCCAATATGAATGTATTAGTTTGGTACAAATACCAGGTACAAATAGGCTTTTATCATATATTGTAAACATTAAAAAATTTTAAATGAAAAGTTCTATCTCCACCAAATCGCCATTATTCGCTAAGAGATAAAATAATTCTTTTCAATTTTACCTAAAGTTAAACTTGAAATTTCTAATGAAGCATATAAGGTTATCAATCATTTGATCACATCTCAAAATTTCTGATGAAACGTGTAGAAATCTCAATCATCCTATTACATTCCTTATTACTATTGGATATTAAGGATATAAAATTTCCTCAAGAAAGACCAATTCCAATTCCAATTCCAATTCCATATCTCAACAACTCTAATTCCCTAAAATAGAATTTTTCTTATAGTACAATGTTTTTACTACTACTACTATTATTATTATTTTTATTATTTTTTTTTTTAACCATCATTGTCCAATGTCATAGCATTCTCGTCAAACGACGCCAATCAACAACCAAGATTTTACTCCCTTCGTTTACTTTTTTTACCTGTCTACTAATGAAAAATAAATTTTCATTTTTTACTTATCACATATCAAGAAAAGATAAAAAAAAAAATAATATACATATTTGCATTAACTTATCATATTTACACAAACTTCCATCCTTACAAAGTAATTACAAAAATTTCAACTAATTATTTATTTCGTTGAATATATCGAAAGTTAATTATGTATCTCGGCAGACATAAAATTCAAACAATATATCGAAAGCTAATTATGTATTTTTATGAAAAAAAATATACCTTCGCTGGATGTATTATATATATCTCGATAACTTCAAAATCAAAAAAAAAAATATCAGAAGCTAATTATGTATCTTTACAAAGAAAAAAGTGTATCTTTATTGAATGTATCGGATTGTAATTATGTATCTCGATAGATTCAAAATTGAGATTTTTTGTAATTATGCAAAATATCAAAATTTTTTGTAATTAAGTCTCAAATTGTTGAAATTTATGTTATTTGCCCTAGCTTTTTTTTCATGTTTTATCTTTAACTTTAATTACTTGTTTAATAAATTATTTTTAAAACTTAATACCAATCATTAATTAATAAGGTTCTTGTGGTAAAATAATCATATTTAATCATTATCTTCTTAATGATTTTGTCATGTCAAGTGTGACGGACAAAAATAATCATACATTAAAATTGTTGACTTTTGACTTCCTAACACCTACGATGGCCCCACAAACTACTATCAATGACGTGGCAGATTTTTATCTTTGGCCTTTACTTTTCTTTCCAAATTTCAACTTTTCTAGTCAAAGTGTTTCTAAACAGTTATTAACCTAAAGTAAGATTCATAATATATTCTAACTTAGTAATTAGTATATACCGGCAGTGGTGGATCTATCCTTTGCTGAGGAAGTTCATCCAAATTTTTTTTTGGCAAAAAATTATACTATATATATAATTAAAATTATATTTTATGTATATATATTAGATGTTAAATTCCTTTGATTAATTCGTTTGTTCACTTATTAATCCCTTTAGTGAATATTCTGACTCCACCACTATATAACGGTCTGATTAAATATTAATTAAATTATTTTATTATCATAGCGGAAAAGAGTCTTTTTTTAAGGCTCTCAAGTAGATTGGCCAGAATTGTTTTGAGTTCATATGACACTTATTTGTGAGTGTTTAGTAATACGAGAGTTTCCTGAAGATCTTTTTGGATTATCCTTCTTTACTGCATTATTGGAAATTTAGTCTATTTATAGTGTCAATCGAGATGAAGAAGTCCTAGGAACAATTCATGATTAATTGTAAAATTAGTTTACTATTATTATTGTAAAAAGAAGAGATTGTCTTTCTTCAAGGCTCGCAAGTTGACCAACCAGAATTAATTGGGACTTCACAACCACGGTTCAAGAGTTCGATAAACTCGATCAGAATATAAGACTTGACTCAATCACTGTTAGCCCACGATTTTCGGGATGGGCCTGAGGTTCGGGTGTGTTTTGGATCGAAAATTAATTGGCGGCCCTCAGACGTGCTGAGGAGCGGGTGAGGGAGGCCCGGCGAGGTCGAGAGGGCCTTTTGGGTGGCCAAACGGGAAAAACGGCGCGAACAGACCATTTTCGAGCCAAATCGATGGGTGTTAACCCACGATTCTTGGGGTGGGCCCGAAGTCCGGACGTGTTTTGGGTGGAAAATCGATCGGTTGTCTCCAGACGGGCTGTGGAGTGGGTGAGGGAAGCCTGGCGGGGTCAGTGTGACCGTTTGGGTGGTCAATGTATTTTTATTCTCGATATCGTATCTATATATAATATATTAAAAGTGTGAAGACCATTAGAAAAGTAATTTGAACTTTTTATCCTTCATTAAAAGTTTTTGCTTTAGAAAAAATCGTCTTTTCACCTTTTTCGTCCAATTTTATATTTTTTTTTTTTATAATATTGACTAAACTCCTAAAACATATAGGAAGAATCAATTAATATTTTCTTATTATAAAAAGACTCCTAAAATAAATTTTTAAAAAAAAAAACTAAAAAGGAACTCAATTAGAAAAAAAATCATATTATAAAAGACTCCTAAAATAAAAGGACCAGAAAAGAACTCAATTAGAAAATATTTCTATGATAGAAGAATTAAAAAAAAATAAAAAAATTTTACACTATCAGTATTATATTTTGTGTGTCTTATTTTGTTTAGGTTTAAAATTGACTTTAATAAACTTTAAAAAGAAAAAAAAAATTAGGCTCCGTGTTTTTTTGGGAAAAAAGATTTGCTATAATTATAGTAACTTTTATTAGTTCTTATTTATGGAAATTTTTATTTATATATTTTAAAAATTAATGACTTCTAACACAACTAGAAATAAATATAAACTATTAGAATAAAAAAATTTTAAAAGTGCGAGCTTTTTAAAAATTTTAAGTATTGAATAAGAATGTAATCAATGATTTTGTAAAGATTTGACTTTAAAAATAAGGAAAAATTTTAAATATTAAAAAGAAGAAAAATAATCGTAACACAAATATGATTCAAATTTATGCGTCTCTCTAAGTTCGTGGCAAACACAAAAATAATGATCCATCAACCACTTAAAATTTCTTGTGATAAAATATATATGTGTATATGTTTATATTTACATTATTATAGGAAAGTGTAAAAGATTTTTGAAAAGTGATTTGAACTTTTACACTTTATTAAAAATCTTCACAATAGGTAAAATCATTTAATTTTAAATAATCAAACGTTACACGTGCGAGGCACGTAACCAGTATTATTAATTAGCCGAATTGAGGGAGTTGAAGGAACATATCTTATATTAATTTTAAAATGTTAGTTAATTAACTGAGATTACGTTCTAAACACAAATGTCAATAATTGACGTATATAGCTTTTGAAAAAGTAATTAAAGATTAATGGACCATTTTAATAGGTTTCTAATGTTAGGTTCCCACGCAAAAGATACACCAATTGAAATATTAGCTTAATTAATTAGAAAAATTGTTACACTGGCCAAATAATTGTTGTAGTATAAGTAAACAATTAATTTAACATGATTAGACCAATAAACAAGCACTTTACTTCTTAAAGTGAGATTTCTTAACGCGAATCTGAATTAATCGAGCCCTAAAATAAATACTAAACTCTAAAAACCAAAATTCACATTTTTAACGTACATAAGCTCATATTTTCATGGTTATAATTTAGTTTGAACTAAATTTACTCTTATAAACTCAATTATATCTTTTCTTTGATCACTAGATCAAAACTATATTAACATCTTTTTATCATTTCTATTACATTATATCATGTTGAATATATTATATATGTACTTATACAATATAGTTTAACATATTATTTAAGTATTTCCCATGGCATGTAAACTTGTTTTTTCTTTTTCAAAATGGTGTCTGGTATTTGTATTAAAACTCAATTAAAATAGATGTTATATATTTTGATTTTTCACTTGGCGTTCAATACCCGAATTAAAGTCCAAAAAAAATACGCATTGTAGGTCTCATTTCTGCGGGTGACGTTACCATCACAATGTTTTTTATTTTCAAAAGCTCAAACTCAAGACCTTTAATTTATACTATAGAGAGATTTCAGTGACCACCTCATCATAACCCATGTTAGTGTGTCATTACTTTGTCAATCTAAATTACAAGCAAGTACTCTTTATTTTCTGTTACTGACTTGGAATTTTTGTTAACAAATCAATATCCAAATTAAGATAGTGAATTCTGCAGACCCCATTGAATACATTACAACATCAAGTAAACCTAACACAATTAAACATAGTATTCTCCATATATGTTGGTTCAAAACTATTTCCTTCTTCCTTTTTTTTTTTTTTTTTAAGAAAAATACTTCTTGGAGGTCCTAATAAAGTTGCTGATACGTGATCAAGAGGTTGTGGATTCAAACCGTGCAAACAGTCCCTTGTAGAAATATACGGTAAAACTGCATACAATAAATCATTGTGGTTCGAGCCTTTTCCGGACCGCTCACATAGCAAAATCTTTAGTGCATCGAAGTGTTTTTTTTTTTTTTACTTCTGGACGAGAATTCAAAGTGTAGTTTTCTAATATTTGACAAATTCTAAGTATACCATGTGGCATCATATAAAAAAATTATAGTAAACACTATTAAATGCTTGCAAATTCTGAACTCCAATTTTTTCAAACCTAACCACACAGGGACAAATTTCTAACGTAAGGGAAACTCATGAGAAAATCCCTTTCATTGACTTGAAAATGAAGTGAAAAAAACAATATTCAAACAAAGAAAAACTAAGTAAGCTACACTTTGATATGTTTACCAAACTTATATTAATTTATCATGATTAATAATAAAAATAAAATGATTAGTGGCTGATTCATAACTTAACGTTTATAGATTGTTATAACGATCTCAGGTTAATGCTATAATAATAATAATAATTGCGTTCAATATAATCAATTATTAATAAATATTTAGTAATTAAATTTCTTTTTAATAGTTACAAGCAGATAGAGGCGAATGCAAAATCAAAACTTACAGGTTTTGGATTGTATTCTTTTTAAGATACTTGAAGACTAAATTAATAATCTGTACATATTCTATAAATTATTAAGACAAATATAGTGTTTGAACTAAAGTTACTATTATTCAGCCAAATCCGTAGCTAATACTCTAACTCATAAGGACGCAATTTAGATCCGCGCCTGATTAGGAGAATATATATATGTGTGTGCGCGCACGCGTGTATGAATTTATATACTGTAATTAAGTGATAAATAACAATTTATATGAAAATACATATCATGTATTATTATTTATTAATATATTAGAAGAGCATGGCCCGTGTCAGCACGGGTCCAACAGTAGAATATGTGGATTGTAATTTTGAAGTTTTAGGATTTTTCTTGGAGTAGAAAGTTTGAGCAATAGAATATTTTTATTAGTATGATTGAGTCGAGGGGATCACAATTGAAATCTTTTTTTAACCTTCTTGTTGAATTTTGTGATAAAAAATATAAAGAAAGAATAGGTGTAAATCTGATGAAATAACTTAAATCAAATATTCAACAGATTATTAATTTTCAAGATCGCAAAGATTAAGAATCATGTAAACTTACCCGATAAAGAGAATACATAGCTTAGATTCGCTATTGTTTTGTTTAATTATTATTTTTGACACAGGAAAAGAGTGTTGTTTTTTAATAGAGAAGGAAGAGTTGAGATTTTTTTTTCTTTATTTTATTTTAAAAACAGAGAAGTGTTAATTAATATTGAGGAGCTATAAAAAGTTGAGAAAGATGACTACACATATTTGATAGAAAATTTGCTAATGTTAAGAAAATGTGAAGTATTTGGTAACAAATTTGTGATAGATACACGTTTTTTTTACCTAAATTTACTTTATTTATATTTAAATTAGTTTGTAAAAATCTTTTACAAATAATCTTTATACTGCTTTTTCTTTAATTTCTTTAAAATATAGTAATAAAATTTACTTATGCTTTATTCTACTCACACTTTACTACATACATTTTATCCTTTTTAAATCTCATTCTGCCATTTTACCCTCTTTAAACATCACTGTACATTAAAATCACGATTGAAGCAGCTGAAGCAGAAATCAGTCAATTTTTTTTTTTTGTTAATTATTGTTATTTACAGTACTTTTTATTTCATTTTCAACTAATATATGTTGTTTTATATCTTCTTCTGTCCCGTCCCAATTTATGTGACACTAATATAATTTTGATTGTCAATCAAATATTTTATGTTGGCATATCATTTTGTTATTCTTACTTTTCTAATACATAAATGACTTATAATAAGGAGTGATATAGTAAAATCATTGTTCGAAAGACGAAAATTTAATTTAAAACATTAAGAGTTAATTTCGCATTTTATGTCTATTTTATTTTTCATTAAATATTATTTACTTTCTTAATACCGAGATGACTCATAATAATTAATTAAGAGCGATTGATTATGTTATTACTATAAAAATTAATATAATTTTATCATATTCAATAGTAATCATCGATAATTCACCGGAATAGTATATTAATTAAATACGGGATGCTATATTTGCATATGCAAAGTATGATATTATTAAACATTATTCGATAGTGCATTATATTTATCTTTCACAATAATAAAATTTTACTATATATTTTTATTTATTTCTTTTTAACTTGATACATATTGACCCAACACAAATTCTAAGAAGATATTCATTAGAAATTTATTATATTACATTAAATTTATTAATTTTGTACTTTAAAAATTTAAAGTTAAGTTTAAATATTAGTATTTCTATATAAGAAGAAAAAAAAATTAAAATTTAAATTTACTAAAATAAATAAATAAATAAAAAGACTAATTTTCTATATAAAAGTCAATTAAAATAATAAAATTGATTTACTTTGAATATTTAGTTGCAATTAATTAAGATAATTTTTTATTTTAAGTCAATTAAAATAATAAAATTGATTTACTTTAAATATTTAGTTGCAATTAATTAAGATAATTTTTTATTTTGTCATGATTTATGCTGCACTGATAAAATTTTGAGAGTTGAATAGAATTTTTATTTATTTTTAAAAAATTATTTTAACTTGATAATTATTGTGATTTATAATAATTTTTACGCAATTATCAAATAATATATTTACTCCTTGTGTTCCAATTTATGTGGCTTCGATACAATTTTGAGAGTCAACTAAAATTTTTATATATCTTTTAAATATTTTAAGTTATTAATTATTATAATTTGCAGTACTTTTTCTTTAATCTCAATTTATGTGGCATTGCTAAAATAACGAGAGTCAATAAAATTTCTATATGTCTTTTAAATATTTTAACTTATTAATTATTGTGATTTATGGTAACAAATTAGTTTTGAACATGATAGTCAATTAAATAAATAAATAAAAATTACTTCCAATATGTAGTTATAGTTAATTAATATAAATTAATAAAATATATTAAATATTTAAACTATTATAATGAAACAATGAAATTATTATATATTGAGATATGATATGTAATTAAATAGGAGTAGAGCGGTATTTTGGTAATTACGTAGAAACCACCTCTTCTATACCGTAGAAAAAATAAATATAGTATTATTATAAAAATTATAAAAGAAGAAAACTGTCTCTGCCGGCATTTTCAAATCTTTTTATTTTTTATATTTCCTTTTTTTTCTTCTTAACCAGTTGACATTTTATTTTAAAAAATAATTTAATTTAGTCAATTGCCGTGTGAATCACTTAAACACCCCCCACCCACGCCACCCCCCCACCCCCACCCTAACTCCCTCTGACTCAACATTTTACAACCCATGCACATATAAATAAGCCTAACTCAACATATACTTAAAAAATAAAAAAACCAATTTCAAGAATCCCTATAGGAAATAAATTCAAGAAAATTCTCTCATCAATGGCCTCTTCACTCTCTTCTTCAAAATCCCATTATTTTTCAAGTAAAATAATTTGTTTGTTACTTGTCATTTCTCTTCTTCTTGTTGGTTATGGTGTTGAAGCATCAAGATTTGGGAGGAAAATGATGATAGAAGAAAATAATTCAAGATTATTTTCATCTCAACATATGAAGGTATACAAAAAAGAAAATGCATACAAGACTCAAAATTTGCTATTTACTATGTTACCTAAAGGGGTTCCAATTCCTCCTTCTGCTCCATCAAAGAGACACAATGCCATCGAGGACTGATTATGCTAGCCCACTGCACTGAAGCTCCCGCTATGCGTATGCCCACCACGAAGGGTCTGTGCATCAAAAATTGAAAGAAATTTATATATTGGTATACGTTTATTACTTTGTTTTTTGATATAGAAGATTTTTTTTCCTCTTACACTTAGACTAGATTAAAGGTTTTGCAAAAGATAGTAAGTTTTGTTACATTAGTATAGGTTGTTTAATTTGGTTTGTTATTTTTTGGTTTGAAATGTATATAAAACATTGGTTTATTGATATATATGTTACTGCTATACATAATGGTCTTTTATGGAGCATGGTGAATTGTTTTTTTTCCTTTTGTATTTGGTTGTGAGCTTTATGATGCTTGAATAATTACTTTATGGTCTAGTTGGTTGAATCGATGAATGACATGAGTTGATTAGATGCGTGGGACATAAAGCTCTTTATAGCACTTCGATTGGACCAACTTTGCGAATAGGAAGAGGCGAATCCATACACTAACATACAGATTCATCTGAATCCAATAAATTTTGTCCAAACTTTGTATATCTTCTAAGAAATTCACTGAATATATGATTGTGAAATCAACTTTTATTATATGCTAACTTCAGATGATTATAGAAATTCATAAACTTCAAAATTTGAATTCGTTTCCATAGATGAGGGGAGATTCATTTGATCTACTCGGTTTAGAGTATTGTGTGCGTGTTAACTTTTTCGTGTCATTGTTGAGTGTAAAAGGTCCTCTATAATATGGTTCATTATTTTCTTATATTCAAAGAGGCATGAAAAAAGCAACCAAAAAATGAATATTTTAATACTTCAACAGTCATACAAACTGTATAGGCAATTAGGCATTTGACTCTGACTGCTAAATCAATCTCTTTGCTGTCTTTTCAAACTTTCATTTTCTTGTCCAAACAAACAAGGTGGTAGTTTTCAATACTTACAAGTTTTTTCTACTTTCCAATAAGTAGTTTAGTACGTGAGAAAAGAATAATAATTCTGAAATAAACTTTGGGGTTAACTTTATTTTATATTAATATGAAGTATTATTAAGTTGAAAAATTTTCAATTATTTATACTAAAATAATGAAATTACGTATTATCTCATATGAAAGCCCTTAGGACAAAATAGTCTTACTGAATATTTCAATTCATGAAATGTATGTGTAGTCTTATCCCACATATCCAACGACCCTAAGTTCCACAGCCTAAAACTACTTTACCCACATTTTATTAGCGGGACATTTAATTTGTTGGCCTAGCTCAAAGGTGCTAGTGTCTTAAGACAAAATGAAAAATAGAAAAAAAATAAAATAATTCACTCTCTTTTCGGAGGGAGCCTTGAAGTAACTGGTAAAGTCGCTACCATGTGATCAGGAGGCCATAAGTTCAATCCTCAGAACAACCTCTACAGAAATGCAAGGTAAGACTTGGGACAACAACCCTTGTGGTGAGGCTCTTCCGCGGACCCCGAGCATAGAGGGAGCTTTAGTGCATCGGATTGCCCTTCATAAATTATCACCCTTGAGATCGAATCAAAAATGTTTAATGTGTAATTTTCATGCATGAACTTTATAATTTGTCTTTAAACTAGCTAGTTAATTTGCGAAGTTCCATAAATTTGAACCCTAATACATATACTAAAGTGTTATTAACATAATATAGTCATATACAAATGAAAGATTGTGAAATAGTTATAGTCTTATTAGTATGTACAATTAATCATATTTATACAATATTTACCACAATACTATTGGCTTCTCTAAAGATGTATCAATGACCTCCAATTGGCAAGTATGTATGAATATTATTTATCATTTACTCCATTGAGTAGATGTTCAATTGCTTGACCAATTGTAATCTATGTAATAAAAGCAAGCTGTCCCTCTTGAATAATAGTAGAGGACTAGAGGTGGTGTTTGTGTTCTATTATGTGAAATTGTGAAGTAGTCAAATAGTGTGCAATTTTCTATATATCGAATAAGAAGTATCTCTAAAAAGGTAGTTTGGTGCATAAAACTCTCGTTTTGCGTAGGTTTCACGTTTAAAAAGTATCGGATCAGAAGAATCTCTATTGCGTACGCAAAGTTGACTATTTTCACAAAATGAAGTCTTTATAACTTGTCTAAGATTTCAAGTTCATTATTTAACCTACTAATTAACCATTTTGGACTTTAAGAGAGGGTGTTACTTTTCATAAAGAAAAAGAATTAACACCAAACTATTGGAAAGTAGAAAATGACCTCTTGCTAAAATAAAAGGTTGAAGAAAATGGGAAAAGAAAAGGTACCATATATATAGTACCCATGTTAAAAAGAATTTCAAGATTTAGTAAGATAATTAGGCCTCTTAATTTAGTCCTAACTTTGTTTACTTGACTAATTTGATGTCTTAGTACACAAACATTGTTATATCACAATTTTTTTGATAGAGAATATGATTTAATTTCCTACATAAGCAGGTTGTGCAACAATTTGACGTATACAATACAATTCAGGGAGAATCATACAGCAAAAGCTAGCTATATATTAAGGCTGAAGACATTCGTTTGTTATCGACAGTTGTGCTCTAGAGTACCATTTCTAGCTCCGGGCCGATATGGAAATACTTGCGTTACCATCCAAGGCACGATGAGCATGAAGGACGGTGGATGACTATAACATCACTAATACAACACAAGGAGATGGGAAGTCAGCTCAAAACTATATAAGCCCCATATCAGTTCTCCATTAAACTGATGTGGGACTCATGTCTCATACCTTACATAAGATCACAACAAATCACCACACTTCCTATCTGTCATCCTACAGGCTCTCTAAACCATTTCTAGCCTTGGACCAACACGACAATATTGGTGTCACCATCTAAGGCACGGTGAAAACAAATGGTTGTGGGTGACTCTAATATGACTAATAAAACCCAAAGATAATTAACATGCCACAAAAATTAGCTATTGAAACGAAAAAGCTCACACACACACAAACACGCACGAACGCATGCGCGCACGCACACAGGGGCCGAGCTACCCTTTGCATGAACCCTCTTCGGTGAAAAATTATGCTATATATGTATACTTGAAATTATTTTTTATGTATATATATATTAGATGTTGAATTCCCTTCGGTTAGTTTGTATATTCACTTATGAACCCCTTAGTGAATATCCTGGCTCCACCACTGCGCGCGCAGACATATATATATATATATATATATATATATATATATATATATAATCCATGAGAAAATAATGTATCAAAGTTTAGTAAATACCCCTCAATGTGAAAACCTACCACATGCTTTTGTAGAATTTGTTTTTTTCATGTTTTCCACAGAATTGATCATTCCTTGAATTTGAAGTTCTTTTGCTTGAAACAATTAATAATTTTTTTTTCTTAATATAAGAATTTAAATAAAGTTATTCAAATCTTGAATCACGAAGCATGTTGGTGGAAAATGTCAACCATAAATCTAGGAGTTTGTCCAGAAATTATTTGCTGACTTTAACCTGAAGACCATAAACATGCATCACATTCTATAGAGTCAAACAAACAAAGAGTTATCTTTGTGTGTTTTGCTGGCAATTTGACAAGAAATAGTAACTATCAAATTAAGCAATTTCACATGGGATGCGGATCAAGAGGTCGGATTCTTTGTGAGATAAATTTTAAGATTCGGAAGTACGTATGGATTTAGATATAGATATATGGGTGCAAGAATTCAGCTAAAATAATTCAAAAAGTTAAAAATAAAGTAATAAAATCTAAATTATCAGATATCATGTGGGTTGGAAAACTTGAGAAGAAAATATTGATCAAGAAAAGAATCTTGGAAGGAGATAAAAGGATAAGGAGTGATGTACTCCCTCTGTTTCGTTTTAGTTGCCTTATTGACTTGACGTTCCACTTTAGAAAACATTTAATATAGGTTCATTTTACTAAAGTAGCCCTATTAATTGTGCATTGAAAATATAAATTTGATTAAATATACTTTACATAGTCATTTAATGATAGGAGTAATATTGGAAAAGCACAATAAACTTCTCTTGATTTTAGAATTTGAAAAACTAAAATGAAACAAATAATTTTAGCAAGAAGGCCAACTAATATGAAACAGAGGGAGTAAAAATTTCAATATTAAAGGTATTCCAGATTTCTTTGTTGATTTAGATCAAAGTATCAAAAATCGACTCACTAGATCGGGTACGGATCCCACATCCATTCCCACACCCATGTCGCGTGACACGGATGCGGCACCAAAACTGATAAGTCCAAGCAACTTAGGTATTAATAACCTCAACATTTTCCTGAAAATATTGTTTGAAATCACTTGTAATTTGAGGAAGTCAACGTATAAGAAATTAGAGATTTGTATATGAGTCCTGAAATACACAAATACAAACGAAATATATATATATATATATTATTTAATCTAAATCTTAGCTACAAATAGTAATTATTTTAAACATTAACTATGTCTAGTATTTATCTCTACTTAATTTTTCCTTTTTCTTGTCACACTTTTGAGCACATTTGGGCCTTTCTTGACCTCTTAAGGACATACACTAGCGGTCAAATTGTAGAGATAAATTAACAGGAGGACCCAAAACTTTGTTCCTGTCAATACTTTTCAAAAGTGACCTTTGAGCCAACTTGGGCCATTATATAACATTGGTTGTTTGGAGCTTTTTGATATTGGGCCTTATGGTTGGGCTGCAACCCAAGCATAGTTACAAGCCTTTCATCAACCTTAAAAATTCTTAGTTTCATCTTACTTTTGGAATTATTCAAATCGTGCAAATAATTTCTTTTATTACGACTTTGTTTACTGGCTTTTCGTTCTGAGCCGAGGGCTATCGAAAACAACCTCTCTACTTCTTCGGAAGTAGTGGTTTGGATTGTGTATATTTTACCCTACTCAGACCCCACTATGTGGGATACACCAGGTATGTTGTTTACTGACTTTTTGTCCTGAGCCGAGGGCTATCGAAAACAACCTCTCTACTTCTTCGAAGATAGTGGTATGGGCTGTGTACATTTTACCCTACCCAGATCCCACTATGTGGGATACACCGGGTATATTATTGTTGTTGTACAAATGCAAGGTGAGATTTTGTACAATAAATCTTTATGCTCCAACTCTTTTTCGAATCCTGCACAAAGCAGGAGCTTTAGTGCATCGCGCTGTCTATCAATTCGATTTTGTAAACATTTGACATGAGTTCTATTTTGAATCTTGGAACAACATATTCATTGTTTCTCCAATTCATGGTTAGGTGCTTATCATAATGTCTAATCTTGCTTCCAGCTGTATTTAATTTTCCCTTAATTATTGAGATTATGGAGCTTAAAGGTGATTATTACAAAGAAAAGTTTCCCATTAATCAAGATCTTAGAACATCAAAATCCACAATAAGACATGCACAAACAACAAAAAACATCATTTTACCCGTGCATGTCATAAAAAGGATTGTTCGGTGTACTAAGGCTTTCGCTAAGCGTAAAATTTGAGTTAGGGCAAAACTACAAGGATTTATTTCGTATTCAAATAAAACTTGCAATATTAATAAAATACGTAAAACTAATGGAGTAATCAGTTTGATACAATTCTTTCTTCTTCGTTTTTTTTTTTGTTTTTGATGACCGCTTTGTGCTAATTCTGTTCATCAAAATTAGGACGAATAGAAATAAATCATCTATTGTTTTTTTATCGTTGCTAGGATTTGGACTTGCAATCTCATGATATATTCTCAACTGCTAGTAGTTCATTAATAATCGAACAAACCGATCGAATTGAATCGTATCAAATACACCCAACGAGTATGTCTAGTGGTCAATGAAGTGAAAAAACAGTAAAATGTGAAAGACCTATTGAAATACATTCTAGAAATTTGTTTAGATTACTATAGACAAGGATAAATTTTGGTCTGATTTTTAAAATTTGAATTTCATTTGACATTATAACTATATTTTCTGTGCAATTGGAGAGTGTGCATCTTTATCCCAAGATTTACATGTATGGGAATGAGACACCAAATACAAATCCCAAGCCACAAAAAAAGCCACTTAAACAACTTGTGTTCAAGAAGGACCTAAACAACAAACACACATGCCAAAAATTAAAATAATAAATAAGAACTGTGCCCCAATGATATTTTTTTCTCAAAAAAGATTCTATATCATGTTGATAAGGTGTTGGGCGTGTGAATAAAATTACATGTTGATAACTAAAAAAATAAAAGAAACTACATATAAAGTATAAATTATAGTTACTGGTGCGATGAGACCTTTAGGATAAAATTGCAAAGTTTTACTTCAAGTTCATATTAAGAGTATATAAAATCGATATCAGAGTCAATGGTTCATCAAGACGATGAATATAAGGATAATCTCTCATTCACTAGTGTGTTACAACTTTTTCTTGTAGCTTTTGAGACACATGCACAAAAAAGAAACCAGACGACTTGGATAGTCATAGATATTTTTGTTGATATGTGTAACATGCATTTATTATCAAATTTGCTAACGTACATTTATTATCAAATTTGCTCACGAGATGATATGTCATGTGAAGCTTTTTTATTTAATAAAATTAAAATTCGAAACTTCTAATTAGATCTAATGAATATTTTTTCAAAGTAAGAAAGAAAATAAAGAGAAGCAACAAAAATAGGCAGACAATGACAAACAATAAAACTAGTAAGTAATAAAGACCATGTAAACAAGATCAAATGGTGTATCCTAAGTTGAACCCTCTAAAGGAGACCAATTGATTGTGAGTATTCATCTACTTTTTCCCACTCATAAAAATATGTTTCCATTTTGTAAGACTGACATGATGTTTACTTGATATATATTTCATTTCATTAGTCAGTACTTTAACTTTTGTTTCTTTGAAAAGTAATATGCTAATGAATGGATGAACAATAATAACAATATCTAGTGGAATCTCACAACGTAAAGTTTATGGAGGGTGAAATGTAAGCAGACTTAATCTTAATGTTAGAGGTACAACGGTTATTTCTAATAGACCGAATGAATAGAGAAAGAGAAATAAAAAAGAAGTTAAGGTCATTTACGACAACAATAATAGTACACATTTAGTATTGTCCGTAAGTGAAATTTGGAGAGAGTCGAGTGTATACAGATCGTATTCTTATTTTTATGGAGTAAAAAGGTAGTTTTTGACAGATCATTAATTTAAAAAAATATATTTATTTTAAGAAAATGGAAGCGAGACAAAAAATATTGAAAACAAAAAAATAGTGAAATCAAATGTATAGTAACGATAACCAAAGTATAAAACCAGAAGTATTTAATTTGAGTCCTGGGTATGGAGAAAATCTAGTTTTTGAGTTCTGGGTATGGAAAAAATTCAGTTGGGAGCGCTACTCCCAGAATAAGCCCTGCAACACGTAATCCGAATTAATAGAGGCTTCAATACAGTTACCAAACATCGGGTGAGAAAAAAAAAAAAAAGATGACCAAAAGTATAAGAGGTGGAGGCCATATGTGAGATTTCTATTGTTTAGACTTTAGATGTAGCCAAAATTGCAATAGTTAGATTACAACTATTATATGGAAGTCAATATGAGTGTCAAGTCGAAATGACCATAGCATCAATTCTTGTTTGTATTTGAGTTCGTAACTTCAATTAGTTTCTTTTGTATTATTACTTAATATCTAGCTTGATTAATTTGAATTTATAGTAATATACTAATTACTATGTAAGATTCAAATAAAGAGAAAACATTTCTTATATTAGAAATTTCTTCATTTTAGAGTTCTGATATTTCAAAAAATTACGTATATTTAACGGATGATTGATTTAATTTATCGTTTTATTTGAATATTCTTATATAACATTTAATGTGTACTATAAAAATATGATTTACACGATTGAAATAGTCAGATACAAAAGTCTTTTCGAAGTTGGCCTTTTTCCTTTTTTTTTTCCAATCTAATTAATCTATCTCTTATAATCGATCGAGTAGTGGTTCATTTTGTTCCGCCTTGAGATATTTTACGTTTGACGATAAATAGTAAAAGTATAACCCTAAGTTAGCAAAAAAACAAGAGTAAGATAAATAGGTATAATTTGATTCAACCTAACAAACGTGAACATATTATATTGAAATCAAACAACCCCAATTATTGTTATAAAGATAAACATAAAAACAAAAATAAAAAAGTTAAAAAGGAAAACCAAAAAGTCAAATATCAACAATAGGCTTCTAATTCAAGAAAAGCACACATCAACACACGTGTTGGAGATTATTGGAAGTGAATTATTTGGTTCATATAATCATGTTGCTATATTTGTTTTCACCAAAATCTATGGCACTATCATATTATGTAATGGAGTAATCATCTCTCTTTTTGCAAGAAATTTACTTTAATTTATCTCCATCGCTTTCCTTTTTTAAAAAAAAAATTGTAATTAGGGTCTTCTAGAGTTTTAGTTTTGGAAAAAAAATTCGAAATATATCTAAATTTTGATGAAATTTATTATAACACGTCAGAATTTTGTGGAAATTTTATGACCCTCCTAAACTATTTATTAGTGTATTTTAATGACATTTATAAGTTAATAAATAGATAAAATTTATTAATAAATAAATAAATAAAAGAGTTTAGCGTATATAAATGTCAGTAAAATACGTTAATAAATAGTTTAACAAAGTCATAATATGTTAAAAAATAGTTTAAGAGGATCATAAGACCCTCCATAAAATTCGCACATGTTATAACAAATTTCATCGAAATTTGGATATATATGAGACCGTTTTCCCTTTAGTTTTCTTAACCTTTCAAACAAGCTATGAGTAGTTTACTATTAATATTTTGGACGTGTTAGTTAGTTTGTATATTTTTCTTGTTGGTGAGAGGAAAGTGATATGATAATTATTATTACTAGAAGACTAGTTTAGGTATTTGGTCTTGTAAATATTTTTTCTCTTTTATTTTATTCGTCCCGAATTTTTTAATTTAATTTCTTATTTTAATTATTATTTTTTATTAATCAAGATAAAATAATTTTTTTTCTTTTTTTTCCTTAGTATTAATTATTTTTTATCCAAACTAAAATGTAAACATCATTTAATAGAGTACTATGGTAAAGTAGCCATATTATTAATTATTTTTCTTAATTAATATGAAATGTTAAATTAGGACAAGTAAAATGGATCGGAGGGAGTATAATTTTCATAAAATACGTCTCCCAAAAAGAGATGCAGTAATATTGAAAAGACAATTACCTCGCTTACAAATATATTTGGGCGAGATTAAATATATGACAGGGGTAATCGATATTGTAATCATTGTTGATCAGCATGAAGAATATACAGACCCGCGAGAGTGTATTACTTTAGAAACTCTAACAATTTATTTAATAGATATAAATTGTGACCCCGATCTTACAGATATTTCAATTCCAGCGAATGATGACGCCATATCCAATCCGACTAGGAAATATTCGATTTTGAAATCACTATTTAAGCCATACTCATAGTGTTATAATTTTTCAAATTAACTAGTTTCACATAATTAAAGTTCAAGTATATATGACTTGAATCAGTTATTTTTGTCTGAAATTTAGACATATATGATTGAAATTTAGCTATTTATATGAACTTCAATTTTATGTAGGTGAATTTCATTCAATTTTTATTGATATTTAGATTTTTTTATTGAAATTCATGCACGTATAACTGAAGTTAAACTATATGAAACTCCATGTACCATTTGTTTGAAGGGAATAGACATTCAAAAAAAATGTTAAAAGTGTAATATAAATTAAATAGCGATGTTTAAATAAGATACCACATTTGATTTTTTTTTTCCATAATTTATTTTTTCGTTTTTGGTATGACATTATAAGTAAATCTTTTACATTTGAAGTTGAGGTAGGTGAACATACAATTAACAAACTTGATGACAAGTATAGTATATTTTGTCTTAACAAGGATAGTATCAAATAAGTTTAGCATATTTCAACTAATCCAAATTAATTATCTTTCAAAACCTTTTTCAAAGTTTTGACAAGAAGTCAGAAAATTAACTTAAATAGTCGTCCGTTCAAAAAAAAAAAAAAACTAAAAATAATAAATATATAATATATGTATACTAACTAGTGATCGTAAATATTTTTGACTGAGCGATCAAAATGTCTAACTTCAAAAAAAAATGACGCAACAAGGAAGTCTATGACCTACCTAATCAAGATTAGATGAAACATACTTAACTAATCTCTTTATTAGATTTACTTCATTGGTGTAATCTAGTTGAATTTAGAAAAAGTTCAATTCCATCTCATTGACTAAAATCAAAATGGAAAAAAGATACAAATTAGTCATCAAAATCTAAATGAAAATAATAAAATTCATAAAACTCATCAAAGAAAAGGGAATATATAAAAGTTTACTTCATTATCTTCCACTTCAACAAAACTAGAAAACACAATCTATACATATATAGTTCACATGACATAATTAAACAAACCAAAAATACATAATTATACCCATTTAAGCCCTTCCAAACTCATCATACAAAATACAAAAACTAACCTCTTATGTCTTTCATAAGATGTTATTATCATATACTATTAATACATAATATTTCAACTAGAGCGTAGCAGGTACTCAGTGAAATAGTCGATACACATAAGTCGATGGGCATATACACGATATACCAATCGAGATACACAAGCTGATCTGAACACCACCGTTTAAACCTTGAGCAAATAAAGGCTATGCTAGGTACTCAGTAAAATAGTCGAGATACATAAGTTGGTGGGCGTATACGCGATACACAAATTGATCTGAACACCACGGTTTAAACCCTAAGCAAATAAAGGCTAAGTTCAGGACCACCATGACTATCAGGATTCATCATGTAAAAAGCCTCAGAATCTTTTGATCCAACAACTCTTTCAAATTTAGCCCTCATATACATTAATTCACCATCTGAGCCAATTCCATCACCATCGCTTGGTAAAACACCAGCCCCCATTGATACAGGCCCAATTGAATTCAAAATCTTCCATTCATCAGGCCCACATTCTCTTTTCATTGCATAGCCACATTTCCTACCATTACAATATGTCCTCCAAAGTGGCTCTTCTAGTAACTTCACACTTTTTTTCCCTGTCCTCTTATCTGATTCCAATGCAATTCTAACCAATCCAGAAGCCATTTCTCTTACCAAATGACTTGTAGGAGTGGCTATTTCTACAAAAAATGCTGGCCCCAATTTTGGCTCTTCTTGAAATACAAAATGAACATGTCCCCTTCTATAACCAAATAATGTACCAACAACTTTACTCCCTAACCCTATTTGTGTTCGGCTCTTACCAAAAGTAAGAGCGGAACGAAGCATAGAAACCGTCGACCTAGACAGTTTCTTGCTTCTAGAGGCATGCGCTGCCCCTGTCTCAGTCGACAGTGCATGCATCCCAAAATACTCTTCTTCACTCCCTCTGAGTGAAGAAGAGTGGAAGTTAGTCAAGTAATCTTCATCATCATATTCTTCATCTTCAACTTTTTTCTTGAAGTTAAAGTACCTTCTTGAAAATGAAAAAGACTCATGATGATTCTTAGCCATGCTGGTTCTCATTTTGTTTCAAATTTGTAAGTACACACACACAAAAAAAAAAAGACAGAGAGAAGTTGAGGAAGTTAGGAAAATTTGTGAAGTTGTTAGGGGTTTTTATGGGGTTTGAAAGTGAATATTTTTTTTTTTACTACAAGATTTTGTGTTTCAATATTTTTGGAATTTGGACATGAAGGAATTTAGTGGCACAGGGAATCCTGACAAAAAGAAGGTGAGCAGACCTACCTAACTGTATCAAGAAAAAATGGAGCAAAGAGAACAAGAGAGAGAGAGAGAGAGCAAACATAAAAGAGAATGTGAAAATGGGAAAGATAAATAGTAGTGGTGGAATGTAAAGAATGAAGAGAAAAAAAAAAGATTATTGTTGTCTTTTGTTTCTATCATATTTAATTTTCTCCTTTTCTTATTATTTGTCGATAGTTGAAGATATCTGTAATATACTTCTTTCATTTCATTTTACTTGCTTCTATATCAACAAAAAAAAAAAAAAAAGGGGGACCTTGTAAGTTATTATATTCTGATTAGAATATTACTTATAGTATTTTTTAGTATTTAAAATAAGTGAATGGTAGACGTTGAAATTTTTTTTTCAAATTTATCCTTCATTAAATGTGTATTAAGAGTGATGTATTATTATTAAGGTTTTGAAATTTGAAAAGGGTAAAAATAAAAAAACATGATAAATTTATATCTTTGCTTTTTTTCTTAACATGTGTGTAAAAAATTCAATAATTAACTTATTGTAAAAAGAAAAAAGTATAAGTTTAGACCGTGAAAATAACCTCCGATAGAAATATAAGTTAAGACTGTATTCAATAAATCTTGGGGTTTGATCTTTTCTTTTGATTCCACGCACCGAAAAAGCTTTAATGCAACAACTGTTCTCTCTCTGTATATATTTCAAAAAAGTTAGATACTAGTAAATCTTAGTATAAATTACTTATTCTTTAAATTATTTTCAAGATATATTACTTGAAGGTGTCGTTTGGTTTGCAATTTGGATGTAAATAATCTCGAGATACGATAATAATCTCGGGATAAAAATTTATTTCACTTGTTTGGTTGTCAATATTTGGAATAACTTATCCCGGGACTAATAATTAGTCCCGAAATAAATTATCCATAGATATGATGGGATTATTATCCCATGTTAAGTTATCCTTGGAATAAAATTAGAATAAGACACAATTGTCCTCCAAATTCTTTTTAAATTATATATATATGTGTGTGTGTGTGTTACTTTATTTTTTTTTAATAAAATATGAGGTATTTTTATAAAATTATGGACAAGTTACTAAAGTATGTTGACATTTGCTTTCTAACTTAATACATGCTTAATTATTAAATAAAAAAAATATTTTTATATTTAGCTAAAAATATTTAAAAATTTAATTTTTTAAAAAATATAATTTGACTCTCCAAATATTAATGATACGAAATAATAAAAAATGAGAATAATTCTTTTTCACATTTTTTGATGATGAATTTTTTTAACAAAAATGAGATTATCAATATTTTATAGAATTTAAAACAAAATAAGTAATTTAACAAGAAATATTAGAGATTCATACACATTTAAGAAATATTTTATTTATGAATATATTATACATTAAATTTATTTGAATAATTATTATGTTTATTTATATATTTTAATTTCTCTAAAAAATAATAAAAATGTCGACTCCATTGTTAAATTACATATTTTTTTAATCACTTAAAAATTGATATTTTATATATTAATTAAAATAAATTTTAATATTCTATATTATATGAGTGATATGTATTTAAATGAATCGACATAAACAACAAATCATCTTTTACTTTAATAAATTTAAGTTGAAAATTTTTATTTCAAACTAAATAAGATGTAGTAAGATTTTTTTAAACACACACGGCATAATCATGAGAAGGCACACGCAAGAAAATTAAAGCTAAATCAGATGAAAGTTTTATTTTTAAGAATAAATATTTAAAGCTTGAAAAGAAACATATATATATATATAAGTTAAATAAGATGGAGGGCATTTTGATAATCAATTAATTTATTCCTAGAAATTATACCATGCATATTACTTTGAATACAACAAATCAAACACTCAATAAAACATAATCTCAGCATAACTAATTCCAGTATAACTTATTCCATCACAACTTATCCCTACATAATTAATTTTGGTATAATTTATTTTCAAACCAAACAATCCCTAAAAGATAATATGATAAAATAATTTTATTAATAATTATTTATTTTAATAATGTGTAATATCAAAAAATAACAAGTAAAAGTGATCTAAGGGATTAAAAGACAGGTGAAAGGCCAACACCAAACACACCCACTACTGACTTTTGCAATTCAAGATTCAGTAAAACCAGTGGTTGTCTAATTAGAATTCAAATATAGAAAATGAAAACTCAAAATAATGTATGCACACTAATCTATGAAGAACTATATATATAGGGACCATTTAGCCACCATTGTGTTCTGTAAGTTTCTTTACTTTATCAAAGTTGAATTGGGGGATTAAAATTACATTTGAATTTAATTGTATGTATTAGTACTCCCTCCGTTTAAAAACGACTGACCTATTTTTTTTAATTTATTTCAAAAAAATGATTCTTTTTTTTTTTACAATACTTTAATTTCAACTTTTCACATGACATATTTAGGATCACAAGATTAAAGGATATTTTATATATTTAACTCAACTTTAATTTAAGACCACAAGATTCAAAAGTTTCTTTATTTTTTTAAACTTTGTGTCAAGTTAAAATAAGTCATTTTTTTTTAAATGGAGGGAGTACTATATATCGTGGTAGCCTCTGAGTAACTGGTAAAGTTATTTTCTCGTATTCAATCCTTGGAATCAGTTTTTTGTAGAAATGCATAACGTAAGATTGTGTGCAATAGATTCTTGTGATCGGATCCTTTCTTGAATTCTGTTTACAGTGGAAACTTTAGTGCACTTGATTTTTTTTTTAACTAGTACTTCCTCCGTTTCATAATAAATGAATTGTTGAATTTTGACACACAGATTAAGGAAAAAGCATTAAAGACATAAATTTAACACAACTGTTTATTTTTACCCCCAAAAAGAAAAAACTAACATTGTAATACCTTTTAAAAAGTTAATTGATTGTTAAATCATAAGAGTAAATTTGACAAAAAAAATTCAATGAAAATTCACTTATTTTGAAACACCAATAAATACTCCAATAATTCACTTATTCCGAAATTGAGGGAATACTATATATCAAGGGTGCTTCGAATAACTGATAAAGTTATTGTAATGTGATCAGGATCAACTCTTGGAATCAGTCTCTTATAGAAACGCATAACGTAAAACTGTATACGATAAATTCTTATGATCGGGCCTTTTCATGAAAACTTTAGCGCTCCCAAATTTCTTTTACTAGTACTATATGTATATGTGCAGTAGCCTCTCTGCCTATGCAGAAAACAGTGAAGCAGTAGGCGTGGTTTATCCACTGACTTTTGGAGCCACAATATAGTACTTCCATTCTACATGAAAATTGAAGCAAAATTGACCTAACACAAGAAGTTGTTTGATTCTCCCTCATCTTTAACAGGACTAGACTAAGTTCGGACAAATCTCCGTCTCATTTCATGGATGCATCATTGTTTGATAACGCCAATATCCTATGTATGGCAAGATAGAGGGGATTGTGTTGGCTCGGGTAGGAGTCGTCGCGACTGAACATGACAATTGTTTAGTAAATTTAGTTAAGAAATAAAATTATGTCTTTGTTATCATCTATAGACTTTGACAAGATGGTAAATAAACGTTTAATTATAACAATCACATTGAAAATTGACTCGTTGAATTAGTCTATTTTAGAGATGAAAATTTTTCCTTAATTTCCGTATTTGTCTATTTGACTCCAAAAAGAAATTTGAAAGAGATTTTTTGGTGCAATTTTTCCAACTTATTTGGCTCCAAAAAGAAATTTGAAAGTAGAGATTTTTTGGTGCAATTTTTCCAACTAATGATTGCATTTTTAATAAATGATCATTTAACCACCACCAAAATATTATGATGGAATAAATATAACTTTTTCATTTTTAATCATGAGTCTTCGAATCGGTGGAGTGATTCACCTTCACTGATTCTTATATGGCGCGAATATGAATTAGTCAAATTTTTGAAAATGAGTCCTAATAAATCTTGATGACAATACGATTAAATAATTATAACTATAAAATGATCAAGTCATGCCAATTAGAATAACAATAACAACATATTTTGTGTAATTTTATAAGTTAAATCTAAGAAGATTAGAATATATGCAAATCATAAATTTCTTTTTGTGGAATTGAAAAAATAATTTCGATAAATCATAACTAAACAGACAGGATATGACCCTAGATAGGAAGACATGGAGGACGCGAATTAGGTTAGAGGGCTACTGCGTGTAGGTGAGTCGTAGTCAGTAGATAAGAGTGCTTTGATATAGCCTGGCTAGTAGTCGTAGGGCTTTGTACAAAGGTTGGAGTTTCTAGTTAGGAGGGTTTGGGTGATCGAGGTGTGTGCTTTTAGTTTGATAGTGTATAGTACAACTTTGTGAGTGTCTTATTTCTGCTATTTCATTTAGTTTTATGTTTTATTACTGTTTTGTTTGCTGTCATTTTGTCGTTGAGCCGAGGGTCTATCGAAAACAACCTCTCTACTTCTTCGAAGGTAATAGTATGAACTGCGTATATTTTACTCTCTTTAGACCTCTCTACGTAGGAATACACTGAATTTATTGTTCTGGTATCACCAAACAGACAAGAAAGTCATGTCAATTATAGAAGGGAAGTGTGAAACTCCCAATTAACAAGAGGAAACAATAGTGTCAACAATGTTCCCAAAATGAAAGAAAGAAGGTTAACAATGTCAAAAAGTGTATTAATCATGATTGTTAACATTGAGCCAATAAAATCTTAGGAAATGGCTTATCATTAGAGATTATGGTAGACAGTTCATAATGGATTAATGGTTAATACAAAGTCTTCCCTATTGTTGAAAATTATAAATACTATAGTATAGTAGTAGTTGTACATATAACATATGCTTAAAAAGTCAATAAGATTCTTGAAATTTTTTTCCTCCACACCGACTGTTCAATTTGCACCACATGTGAGGTAGCTAGTTAATAAACATATATAGGGTCAAAAGCTTTGTTGAATTTGTGGTTACACCACTAATCTATCAACAAGTGATTAGTTATAATTAACCTTATTTTTGTATTGACATATATAATACATATAAAAACATTTTAATTTGATCTTTGCAGGAGGTCGCGGGTTCAAGCCTTGGAAGTAGCCCCTTGAAGAAATATAAGGTGAGACTGCATACAATAGATCCTTTTGGTCGGGTCTTTCCCCAAACCCTGCGCATAGTGGGAGCTTAGTGCACCGTGCTACCCTTTTTAGTTCATTGTGACCATCTAAATACTTTAACTTAGACACACATTGTGAACCAAGTTTTGGTTTCTAGATGTGCATTTTTAAAGTTGGGTTGTTTAGTTGTCAGTTGAGGACAAGTTAAGATATCTATGTATGTAATATGCCTATCGTGTGTTTGAGTGTGATGTTCGGCCAACTAATGTATATCTTGTTAATTTTATGAAATATCTGCTATCTTTCATCAATATAAACACCAACAGAAACGAAGCTCAGATTTAAACTTTCAACAAGAATTAGGCACAAACAATTTGAGTGGCTAAACAAGAAATTAAAGTTGTTAATCCTCTGTAGCAATAGATTGTCAAAAGATTATGTTCGCTACGAGTAATTTAGCAAAGATTAGAGACAAAGTTCGCATCTAATTTCAACTTTTTGAAAAGCTGGTGGCCTCGTGTGAATTCTTCAGTGTTTTTAAGCTCTTAAAATTTAAGATAGTGACATTAAGTGTCAGTAATATGATTCTGAATTTAACTTTTGTACATACAATTACAATAATAACAACATACCTAATGTAATCCCACGAATAAATTTCTTAATAGAAATACAAGATTTAAAATAAAGTTTGGCCAAAAACTCACTAGTAAAATAAATACTTAGAATTTTATTTTTAAGGGGTGGGGGAATTCTGCATGGTACCTAAATGTCACGGACCAACTAATTTTCATCTACAATCAACAACTAGGAGATTAAGGACAAAAGTATTATATTGAATAAGCTAGAGATGTCAATATCAAGACCTAAAACCAAAGAGCTTAAAATCCAGTTAACAATCTTGAAATCATCTTATAATTGATAATAGTTAGGTGATGAGTAAGCATGATTAACTTCATATATGGAGGATTAAGAATTAATTTTTGAAAGATGGCGTGTTTATCATATAACTACTACTTTTAAAAATGTTATTAAACAACCAATCTCTCCTTGATGATCTACAAACTAAGATTTAGATTGTGTTTGCAATACACAATATACACGCATGTTGATATAGTACGTGTTGATACAACTCTTTTGTGTTTTTAGCTGATATAGTATGTGCTGATACAATCGATACTTACCGCCTTAATACAACTGATATGTGATATAGCTCTTTCATCTGATACAAATACAATAGTTGTAGCTACGTTTCCGAAATTCGCAAATGATAATTATTTATGAAATTTTTCTCTAATTGGAACGTTGAGTTTCAATAATTTTCTTTGTTTAGCTGAGCCCAAATAGATAGAATTGGGATTTGGGAAGTCTTGTCCAACTTTAGAATGACTTGGATCACCTGTTTGTTAGAAATAATAGCACCTTTCAGAAAATAGTTGGACTCGCTTATTCCATGCAAGTCAATTGACTTCGATTAGACAAGACCACCCTACAGAGGAACATGCACATGAGGGCACCACCAGACATTGCAGATAAACCTACGAAAGAGTATATCATAGGTGATCACACCATCGGCGACCACATAAACCATTACACAAATGAAATACTCTAGTTAGTAAAGTAGGAAGGCCAACCTGTGAGAGAGAGGCTGAGACTTACGATTCGAAGACAAATCAGAGACTGCCAGACATCTCACAAAGGGACTATCAACGAGGACGTTGCTATAGCAAAAGCTTAGTGCACCAAACAACCCTTCAAAAATATCACATTCTAGAATCACTTGCCATTACAAAAAAAAACAGTGCATCAAATCCTAAATGCTTAGCAAAACAGTTAACTAGCACTAGTTGGAAAAGGGTTGAAGCCACTTTGGACCATATCTTCTAAAGGACCAAAGAGTGGTTTAGGGAGATTGTTCCATTCATACCAATCCCAACCAGCACATTTCTCAGGTTCAAGTGTTTCAGGCTTCTGGTTAACATCAGCAAGGACTGCTCTTACGAATATGCAAACGACATGCACTTTCTCCGAGATAATATTGTTAGTCACTGTTAGATACTCTGCTTTATCGATTTCTAATCCGGTTTCCTCCTTCACCTCCCTCTCAGCGCACTCTTCAAAACTTTCCCCTGTAACAAATACATGATCAAAAATAAAATTGGGTAAGCATTTTAAGATATATACGCGTTTAGTTTTGACATTGTTGATAATTCATAAAAATGAAAGCAAGAACGGATTTATAAAGGTCTACCCACGATTAGGCACAAGTTAAGATTCAACCAAATTGCACACCTTCTCTATGAAACTTAATAGTAAAAATTATTCATAATGGTACAATTGACAGTCTTAAATATCACAACTGAGTGCCAGCCATTGGCTGCAGCTGGCAGTTCCTACACTGGCTTCCTACGTTACGTGGACTCTTCAAGCCCCGTTGAGTGTGTACCAAATCCTCCAAAAGTAATGCATATTTGGAGGATCCGATACGGGTGAAGCAATATTTTTGGGTTAGTCTGAGCAATATAGCTGGTTTCAGTGATAAACACTCTAATCAGTTGTGAAAAGCCAGACCACCCTATACCTTGAAACTATCCTAAACCTTTCAACAACTAATAATCAGACCTCATTTCCCATACAATTTAATTCAGTCATAAAACCTAAGTTGCAGAAACTCTTCACTTTCGATGGCGGACTCGTGTCGGATTCTCCAAAAATACACCACTTTTAGAGAAATCGATATGCACCCATTGATATTCTTGAAGAGTCCGAGCAACATAGCATAAAACAACATGATGAGTCATTTGTGGAGATCGATGCAGTCGATCTAAGATGGTGCAGACACAAGACTCTTGGATTTTTCTCTTATGAAAATGTTTGCACGGACAACCATCAACCGATGAGTTGCTAATGTCTCTCTTCATTATATATTAAGGGTACTTCTATCTTGACCATTTGAATCAAAGTTATTTATGATTAACCTTCCACTTGAGGATGTTTCGTTAAATGGTATTTAGATAAATTCGTTTGTTTAGATTGATCCCATGGTTTGATTTTGAATCAGAATCCTGCTGCTCCAAGCAGAGGCGGAGCCAGCCGTTCGTCTGAACCCCCTTCGACGGAAAAATATACTATTTATACATGATTAAAATTATTTTTTATGTGGTTATATTAGATGTTGAACCTCCTTCGCCTTAGTTTTCTTTGAATATTGAACCCCCTTACTTGAAATCCTAGCTCTGACTCTGACTCCAAGTTCAGATTCTATCGCCTCCATTAGCTGCAAACGTCTTTGGAAAATAGTTAATTTTTTCAATAGTCTATTATGCAGGGGAACCTTTGTATACAGATAAAGCTACATTGTCCCCAACACAGCAAGTGCAGCAAAAGTGCAATGTGCAAGTGGAAGTTGACTTGCTTCACCCACTCCCCACTAGGGTCTCGATTAAGGGTGTAAATTAAGATAATGATGAAGACAATGACAACTGATGGAAAATTCAATACGGTTATTCACCAGATTTTTGTACAACGTGTAATCACCAATTGCAACAACATACCCAGTGTAACCCGACAAATGAGCCCTGGGGAGGGTAGAGTGCACACAGACCTTACCCCTACCTTGGGAGGTTGAGAGGTTGTTTCCAATAGAGCATAAGAGCCTCGGCTGTAATCACCAGGACAGCAAATCTAAAATGTACTTTGCGTAAAAGAAACAAGAAATAGACCAGTTCCTGTGGTTAATAATCAGACAGAAACTCACAAAGGCAATCTTAGGAAAAGAAGAACACAAGGAGAAGTTTAGGCAAGTGAACAAGACAAGACAATCAAAACAGTTTGGGTTCAAAAGAAACAGTCTGCAGGGTTGTGTGACAATGTAATGAATGTACCAATGTGAAGCCTGTTGGTTTACATCCTCTAATACTAGAGGTCAATATACATTATGGACAACTATTGCCTCAACCACTTATTCAGAACCATGAAGTTTCTATCAAATCAAAGTTGTATCAGGCTATGAACACATATTTGATCCTATTGCTGAACTCAAATGTGAACATATGCATATTGTGTTTTCAAAAATGTGTCGAATTGAACAGAACCAAGTATGGGAAGCTGTTGTTGCCTATGTTGCTAGGACTCTCCAATAATGATGCCACACCTGTGTCGGATCCTTCAAAAATGCACTATTTTTGAAGGATCCAACACCCACCCATTGAGATTTTTGAATAGTCCAAGCAACATAGGTTGTTGCAGATGAAAGGGCAGCAACAAATCACTAGTAATTCAAGAATCCAATAACTAGAGGATACCCAACTTATGCATACTTTCTAGGTGGAAGGGGCTGCTAATACTACTCGAGGCACATGTTTATACTAATTTTAACTTTTCCTAAGTAAGCGTTAACACTGTGACTTTAGATATGTGTCTTTGCGAGTGCAAGAACCTGTCTTTGAAAATATCCTAAAGGCATAATGCACAAACAAACACTTAAATTTAGGCTCACGTGGCAAGTAAGCACTCCAACTTTGAGAGTGCGCATCTAGACACCTCAAACGTGATCTCAATCGGCAACGAAAAACTTCAACTATTCTCACCGTGTCTCGTGGATGCTCGATGCTGCCGAAACAAATAAATTTTGAAGTCGTCTAGATGATCATTTTGCAAGTTGGAGTGTTCAACTCAGTGTTCAGGAATGCGTGATGCGAAAAAAAGGGACACAGCTCCGCATTACGCGAAGCGTGAAACGATGTGAGCGCATCATTGAAGTGAAGTAGTGAAGAAGTCGCAGTAGTGGTAGCCGCACAGTGAAGAAGAAGTCGCAACAGTGGACTTCAAAGTTAACCTTAGAAAATTGTAGCATTGGTAGACACTGCAGGAGACTCTTTTTTTTAAAAAAATTTAAAATTGACCTTAAATATAAAATCAACACGAAGTGACTCTTTTTTTAATTTAAAATTAACCCTAAAAATAAAATCAACATGATGCGCTTGCATCAGCCACACGCAGCGAGAGGGGCTCGCATCGCTTCGCATCATCGCATTATGCGACAATGCGAGCGCATTCCTGAACACTGGTTTAACTGACACATGACAGACAAGTCAAGGTGTCTAGATGTGCATACTCAAAGTTAGAAGAACATACTTGTCAGCTGAAGCCAAGTTTGAGTGTTTGTTCATGTATTATATCTTATCTAAAACTCCTCATATAGACAATTCTGAAGAAAAAAAAATTGAAATTTTGTATTGTGGTTGTTTGTGATTTCCCTTTTTTTTTTTTCGGGGGGTAATCTTGGAAGATATTCTTCCAAATAAAGGTGATTGTTCTAAGTTTTTAACAAGTTTTTGAAAAAAAAGTAAGTTTTTTTAATACTCCAGTTTTTCTTCTTTGTTTAATCAAACAAAAAACTACTACTCCGTTTTAATTGTTTATCTTACTTTATCTTTTGGTCCGTTTTAAAAAGAACGTATTTTTCTTTGTGTAAACAACATAAACTCCAAGTGTTTCCGACATAATTACCATCTCTCCCAACTTTTTTATAAATTACTGAAAATCCCATATATGATACATTACTCGATTATATGATACATAATTAACATATTTAATGCGGTTAAATTTGTAATAAATGGTAATTAAGCATTATCCTGTTTAATGAAATCCCATAAAAATAGGAACTGCCATTTTTAAAAAATAATGTTACACCAAATTCCTTATAGATACATAAATGAAAGCTATGATACATAACTTCCCAACTAATTGACTATAAAAAAAGGAAAATAACGGTAAAAATGGAAATAACAACACAATTAACGCAATTCTGATTGGAATAATGTCTCTTGAATCCTAAAAATTAGTGTCAGCTTCATAATTAAATTTTGAATTACCAAAAACAATAATCTTCGATGAAATTTCTTCCAAATTCTTTCATCTTTGTTTTCTTCTTCTGATTTCTTTATTTTAAATACGAAATGAACATCTCCATTCTGTTGAATTTTACAATGTTTGAATGAATAAATTTTGATATGAACATACAAAAGTAATGAGATTGTTGTAGGAGAAAGTATTTCTTTTTTTAGATTGATTTCAAAAAACAATCCACTTCGATGAAAATTTCAGAAAACAAATTCTCTCATCTTTGTTTTCTTTTCCTGATTTCTTTATTTTGAATATGTTCTGAACATCTCCATTCTATTGAGATTTTACAGTGTTTGAATGAATAAACTTCAATATGAAAACTATAAAAGTGATGAAATTGTTGTTGGAGAAAGTGTTTCGTTTTTGAGTTGATTTCGACAATCGCAATCAAATTTGATATTGATTAATCAAGAAAAAAATCGACGTCAGATACGTTGTCAAAGAAAATTCATCGCCAATTATGATCCGGAAGACAATGAAGTAAAGGTTTATGTTGAGTTCAAGAATAATATTTTTGAATTTGTAATGTAGCTCGAATGATGGTATATTGGTGTTGTAATATGATACATTACTGCTTATATTTAATGTATCAGGTCACAAAAGATGCATCTGTGACTTTTTTCGAAAGAGAATTGATATTTATATTTTAAGATACATAGCGTGTTTCACGTAGTCTGATTAATTTGTTGCTTTGTTTTTAGTTGGTCTAGCGTTAAATATGGTTTAAACAATATTGTAGTATATTTCATTTGAGACCTGATATATTTTGATGTATTATAGAATTTAATTTTATAGTATATTTCCATTACATAAACAAGTAATTCATTTGGATTATCTTGTACAAGCTCAAGCATCAACAAGTATTTGATTATTTGTCCTTAAAAATTCGATTTGGGCAGATCAAGAAATACACCAAAGCATGTCTGCTTAAACAATTTGAGTACTTTTACCCGCAAAATTCTTAATATCGATAGCAAATTTATGATTGCACTACCAAACCTCATAGGATGAGGTGGAACGGATTTGATAACATATTTCATCACGCGCGTTCAGAAATATTGAACATAATATAACGTAATAGAATAATAAAGATATATTTATTTTTATAATATATTTCTTAACATAAATAACATGATTACATTGGATGTACCGGGTGTAAAAGTACCCAAAACACACACAACTTTTACTATGTATCAGAAATAATGAAATATCTCACTAAGTTAAATCTATGTATTGAATTCAGTATATTAAATGTATCATATGTAAAAGAACTCAAATAATATACAAATTTCAGTATGTATTAGAAAACATGCAATATCTCTCAGTAAAATTTGACCTATGTATCAAACTCAGTATATTTAATGTATCAGGTGAAAAATAACCCAAAACACATACAACTTTTACTATGTATCATAAAACAGGCAATATCTCTGTAACATTACAGCTCTGTATCGGATGCCTCGTTTACATTATCGTTTGTTATATTTTGTATTATGATATATAATTATAATGTATATGGGCGAAATTCATCTATCAAATACATAAAAATCATATCTTTGATAGTGGGTCTCTTTTCGCAACTTTCTTTCTATTTCTTATTCTCTTTGAAACAACATTCTTTTTCTCTTTGAAACAACAACAACAAGCTTTTTCTCATTACTTTCAACAACATCCCGTAACTTCTTCATTATTGTCAGATCGTTTCGATGCTTATATCTATTTTCACTAAAATCACTGTCTTCAAAATCAAAGTTATCCGGCACAAACTCAACATTAACTTCAGTAAGAGTTGCAACAACTGAATAAGACCAATACCCGACTCCATTAATTTTGTTAAAATGGTGAAATAACATAAAATTAAAAAAACGATTTGCTTCAATTTTAGAACTAATAAACTTAAAAATCAAACACGAAATTTATGGAGTAATTTGCATCAATGGAAGACCATTACTTCAAATGGAAGATGTTTTTGCATTAAACATGGGATTTGGTGTAATCTAAGTCAATGAAATCGTGATTTAAGGCAAAATTTTAGGAGTTGTTTGTTGTTTATTGAAGTGGATAGTAATGTATCAGAAAAATAGTGTGTAAAGTGGTTTAGAAGGTATTTTTGTAATTAGTTTAGGTAGATGGGATTTTAAGTAATATTAAAAAGTTAACGTGTTGTTTTAGGTAATTTTTCCTTTTTCTTTTAACAATTCTTTAATTTCAACTTTACACGTGGTACTATGAAATTAAAGAGTATTTTTGGTACATTATACATATCGTTAATTTAAAACTACAATATTTACAAGTTTTCTTTACTCTTTTAAACTCCGTGTTAAATCAAAATCAGACAAATTAAAATTCACAACAGCAACAACATACCTAGTGTATTTCCACAAAAGAGGGAAAGTATATGCAGTCCATACTACATCTCATATGAAGTAGAGAGGTTGAGATAGATAACAGTATAATAAACAAAAAAATATAAAAATAAATAATAAAATAGGATAACACAGCAAGATAATAAAAGAACAATACACAGCAATACTATAAACTATCTATTTGAGATCACAAGCATCATCAAAAATCTAATACAAAGTAAAGACAAGCAATGAAATCATATTATACTCCCTCTTTTCTTTTTAATTAACATATTACACCTCTGACTCCATAAATTTTGACCAACATTTTAACATATACTTTTTCAATATATAAATATGACAAAGATAGTACATAATAAAATTTTCAAATATTTAAATTTAAAATTTAAACTATTAAACAATTCTAAAGTAACCAATATGTGAATTTATACTTAGACAATCAAGTTAAAGATATTTTTAGGTTACTAACCGAACTCCAGGTGGCCGCCGGGAAGTGCAAAAGTACTATGACCGATGGCGGAGAGGCGTTTTCCTAACAGAACTTTACTTCCGTTCAATAGAAATACCGCTACGCCGACTTTAGGCATCGGAGACGGTGGCGGTGAAGGCGGCGTTCCGGTTGACGGAGCTCCGTTTTCCATTTCTCCGGCACCAGAATAAATTTTACGGGGAGAATCAAAATGGAGTATGCGTGTGGGAGTATTTATAGTATTTGAAAAGTTTTGGTGGGTCCCGCCACTTTTTATATTACACTAATAAATTTTAATTAAGGTCTGGTTTGGTACGTAAACTAAATTGTCCCAGAAGTATAATCTCTCGACTATTTTATACTATCATATATGGGCGGTGGTATAAATAGTCACATGATTGATGGGTAATATGGGTAATATCAAGATTAAATGTGACGGTATTAATTTTATGTAATATTTGATTGAAGGTATAAATTAATTTCGGTATAAATTTATATCATCAATTAAATATGATATAAATTTTATTTATGAGATATTCCGTTTTATACCTCCTACCAAATGATCCTTAAGGTCCCGTTTGGTAGGAAAAATAAGTGATAGCTAATTTCGAGATTAGTTTTAAGATTAGATTATTCCATGTTTGATTGATATAAAATTCGTGAGATAACTTATTTCGATATAAGTTATCTGAATTGTAGTGTTAATTTTATCTCTCCTTAAATATGGAATAACTAATCTCGAAATTAGTAAATTCGAGATAACTTGTTTCCCAACCAAACAACCCCTAAGGCTTCTGTTATACAGGGATTTGTTGAAGATATTCTAATAATAAGAATTTATTATAGAGTTTGAGCTCGTAACCTCTTGATGAAATAATGACAAGTACGCTCGATAAGATAAGTAAAAATATCTCATGAATATTCTATGATATTATTTTAAGTTTTTATTTGGTATGAATATTTTTTTTAATATTTCATTGGCGCCTATAACACTAAAACTTCTGTTATGGACACGAGTTGCTAAAGGGCTAATCAGAAGAATCTATTATAGAATTTGAACTCGTCACCTCATAGTTAAATGACAATAAGTACACTCGATAAGATAAATAAAGATATCTCACGCCGGTCTACAATATTATTTTGTTTTTCCATTTTGTATGAATAATAAATTTCATAATTTTAATAAATGATGGAATAATATAATCTCAAATTAACTCATACCTCAAATAAAATTGATCTCGAATTTTATTTCGAAATTGTTATCTGTATTTCACGTGTAGCAACTATTCTGAATAGCCTAACAAGGAACTCTTGGGCTTTTGAATGCTCAGCCCATTCAAACTTGTTTGGATGGGAGATTTGCAAAAGTAGACCAATTCAGTGTCATTATTTAGATTTTAACCTAAGTTAGTGTGGCTTTAGAGTCCTTATGCAAGTCTTGACAGATCGCCATTAAGTTCGAATCGATACAACCAGCCGCCACTAGATGTTTATCGTTTCTTTGAATATCGCTAAGTAAATTGAAATGATAAAGTTTATCGTTTACAATTTACTATGAATCAGTAACTACAATAATAACATATCCATCCCGCAAGTGAAGTTTAGGAAAGATAAAGTACATATACCTTACCACTACCTCTACCTCTGCGAGGTAGCTATAGAGGTTGTTTCCGAAATTTATAATTCATAAATTTCAAATCCTAACTCCGACTCTACTGATATTATTTCAATTTAATTAGGGCCTAGTCCTGCCGTATCTACATCTAGTACCAACATCGCAGCCTCTGGGGAATACTGTTGGAGAGTGGATTATACAACTACCATAAATCTTCCCATTGCATCTATCTACAGAAAATAGGCAATCGTCTTAAGCTTTCAAATTTGAGGAACCTCCATTTTTTTAATAATAAATATGTATCTTTTATAAAAAAAAATATTAAATGTTATTCATAGAAAAAATAAATTTCTTATAAAAAAGTAAGGAATTATTAGAAGAAGTTTGATGTGTATTTAAACTTTAAAGTATTATGTCTTAAGAATGATTAAATGCGTAAGTTATATTGAAGGAAAAAGAATTACTAGAAGAAATCGCTATAAAAAAATATTAACGACTTTGCATCTCAAAAAATTTAAAATATGAACTTAATTAATAAAAAAAGATATTTAGTTTCTTAAAAAAGTAATAAAGAAATATATTTATTTTTCTTAAAAATTTAAGACCTCCATTTAATTTTCGTCTTGGGCCACCGAAGTGCTTGAGCCGCCCCTAAATTTTAATTAAAAATAAATAAACAAACAAACAAACAAACAAATAAGCATAGATGATTACTTTTCGAGATCAAACAGAATGACATTTTTCCATCTCTAAAAATGATTTAAAGTCGAGATAAGCATTCAATACCCTCCTTGCAAACTATGACTAAAGTTGTTACGACACACTCCAACTTCATAGGGATCCTATTAACTCCTGAACTCAATTTTAGCGTAATTTGTCATCCTTTTATGCTTACGTGACATCTTTATTACATAAAATGAGGCTCACGTCAAAGATGTCACGTCAGCTAAAAAGATTGACAAAAGATGTCACATCAGCTAAAAAAGTTGACAAAAATACGCTAAAATTTAATTCAGGGGTAATAAAACCTCGTAAAATTAGAGTATGTCGTAGTAAATTTGGTCATAATTCAGAGATACTAAATACTTTATTCTTTAAAGCCTATTTTGACCTTTAATGGCAAGTTTTTAAAATTTCTTATCGCGTGATTTAGACTCGTTGCTATAAAGTTTGAAAAATCTTTATTTCTTCTTTAAATTCGCTGTCTAATCAAATATCGTCACATAAATAAGGGTCATTTGCATTTTGACTCTATTTTGTGTCGATTTTTAATCTTTGCCCTTCAAGATTAAAAAGAAAAATTCATAAGACATGCATTTATAATTTTGCATCATAATATTTCGTAAGCTATGTCCCACACTATCAAGAAGGCTAAGTTCGATTGCTAAATGAAAAAAAAATAAAAATTAAAGATCCACTTATTTTAAAAAACAAATCGTGCAATTAAATAAAAACTAAGACTACAAATATGGAGTCCAAAACTTATTGTAAATTGACAATTAACCTGAATATTTAGATAATTGTGAAAATTAAGCTTTTAAAAATGAGAATAATAATAATATATAGATTTTAGGCAGTATTATACCAGGTGATTGTTGGGTTACACTTCAAAGAAAGAATTACAAACATATTTTTTAGTTTTAAAAGATAAATCAGAAAGAAAAATGAAACATTTATCATCAAGGTTAATACACTAGGTAATTAATAATGTCATATACTCCCTTCGTTTCTAAATATCTATCACATTTTTTTGCTTGCCTACCTCTTAACATTAATATTACCTAGAGGTTAATTTAACTATAGTACCCTTATTTATTGCTTCTCTTTATTTAATATTTTTAATTTTTGCACTATATTAATATCATACAATATTTATGGCTAAAGATAAAGACGAAAACAAACATGTAATTACATTATGTCTTGATTTTTTAAAATAACAAATAATATGAAATATTTAATTACAGTATGTCTTGATTTTTTAAAATAACAAATATTATGAAATATTTATCTTTAGTAAGAACTACTCATAATCAATCTATTGGAAATTTATTGTGAGAAAATAATTCTGAATATCTAATTTTACTATTAATTAAAATACAAAGATTATCACATAAAATATTACCTTGAGGTGGATGTGGGTCAGTTGCTGAATGATCTGGTTTAGAGTGATTAGGCCTCGTGGTTATTCTTTTATTACATGTCATGACAATAATTATATTAAAAAAGAAAGTTAGAATTATATAAATTAATAATGTCATATACTCCCTTCGTTTCTAAATATCTATCACATTTTTTTGCTTGCATACCTCTTAACACTAATATTACCTAGAGGTTAATTTAACTAAAGTACCCTTATTTATTGCTTCTCTTTATTTAATATTTCTAATTTTTGCACTATATTATTATCATACAATATTTATGGCTAAAAATAAAGACGAAAACAAACATTTAATTACATTATGTCTTGATTTTTTAAAATAACAAATAATATGAAATATTTAATTACAGTATGTCTTGATTTTTTAAAATAACAAATATTATGAAATATTTATCTTTAGTAAGAACTACTCATAATTAATCTATTAGAAAATTTATTGTGAGAAAATAATTCTGAATATCTAATTTTACTATATATTAAAATACAAAGATAATCACATAAACTATTACCTTGTGGTGGATGTGGGCCAGTTGCTGAATGATCTGGTTTAGAGTGATTAGGCCTCGTGGGTATTCTTTTATTACCTGTTATGACAATAATTATATTAAAAAGGAAAGTTAGAATTATATAAATTGATTTGTCTAATTTTATAAGATTTTTTTATCCAGGATCACGCACTGTTGTTATAACTTTCATCACAATCTCAGTCCTTAGAGTGAGCACTTTGTAGTCTACACTTTGTGCATACTGGGTAAATCTTTCATTGCATAAGTACATATAAACCATACAAGGAATATAGATCGTACTAGGCAAGTCCTTTGCAATAAACTCAACTGAGAAGATATTAAGAGGGAATCAATCTCAAATCATTCACGTGGATAACATCCTCCGAACCATCTTAAGTCATTCTGAAGGAATTGATAAGTAATTTTATTATATGAAAAAGGGTCAAAAATACCCTTGAACTATTCAAAATGGATCACAAATATCCTTCATTTGTTTTTTGGTTCAAAAATACCCTTCTGTTTGTTTTTTGGCTCAAAAATATCCCTCCGTTAATTTTTTGACTCAAAAATATCCCTTTATTTTTTTTAACTCAAAAATACCCTTCTTTCTAATGAAATGCCACCAAGCACAACACGTAAATTAAAAAAAATCATTTAATCAATCCATGTCAACATACACGTGGAAAATCACTCCATTTAATCCACCTAATAATCAAACCATTTTATTCTATTTCAAAATCCGATCCGATCCATATTAAAAAAATCCAAATCAAGAGGCAAAATTCAATTCTTCAATTTTTTCCTCATAACATCCTTTTTCACCGCCTTATATTTCATTATTTTACGTTTTCAAGTTACGAGAATCACTCGAGCAATTCTTGACCTCATCAACTTATGGTTATTCTATATTGGCACTAAACTTTCGCTCTCCAAATTTCAAGTTCATCTCTGAATTATTATTCCTCTCGCTACAATCAGGGTCCTCATTAGACAAATTTAGATAGGACTCTCAATAGCAGTTCGAGTTCTTGAAAATTGAATCAACTATTTGAAGATTTAATTATTTAGGATCGACCCGAGTAAATAATCCTTCTTATTAGTATAGTTATTATTTCTCTCATGGTTTTCATATTATGATCTGGAATTTGATTGTCCAGATAATATTCTCATATTAAAAAGTGTCTAAAGTTTAATTAAATTTAAAACGCTAGAATTGTTGAAATGAGGATATCCATCAAAATGTTAAGGATCTTTGATAAGTGATTAAATTTTTTATATTTCATTAAAATTTTTTATAATAGACAAAATCATTTAATTTTAAATAATCAATTGTTGTACATGTAAGACACGAGCAATTAAACTAGTATATATAATGAATTTGCTTACTGAAAATTAATTTAAGGCAAAAATAAAAACAATTAGATTAAAGTGAAGTAATAATAACAAACCTGATAATAATCTTCGAGAGGCCATTGTTGAGGATAAACCAAAAATTAAGACAAAAAAAGAGTATGAATGATATTTTGATATTCATAGCTTCAAAGGATTGGAGAAAAATGATTTTTTTTTTATAATATGATGTGTTTAATTAATAAGCTTATACTTATAATTTTTCTATATTACAAAACGTGTGGACTTGGTCCTTTTTAGTATTGGAAAATTGTCACAGTCCTTCTCAAGTTGATGAGTTGAATGAGTCATAACTCAATGAGCACTTTTACTAAAACACAATATACTCTATCACTAAAACACAATATACTCTATCCGTTAAATTTTACTTGTCGTATTTTACTTTATAAAAATTAATTTAATTGATATTTCTTTATTCATTTTTTCTCTCATACTTTCTATTGATCAACAACCAATTGAAGTGCTTTATACGTCTTTACTACTCATATAAAATTAATTTTCTTTATTTTTTTCTCACGCTTTTCATTGATCAACAACTAATTGAAGTACTTTATACTTCTTTACATCATACAAGATTATCCAAGTTAAGATATATTGAAGGAAAGAATTTATTGCCTGTCGTAGTATCTCAAATAAGGCGTGCATTCCTGACCTTATAATAGGTGATTCGCTCCCGTAACAAAGAAAACGTTGGATCAATCGAAGGAGATACTATAAGTCCTATGCCGCACACATCTAATCAATGTGTGTGGTTAAACGGATCTACCGATAAGACAGGTCAAATATGTGATTCAGTCGATAAAAAAGAGAGTGTGAAGACTCTGTGTGTGTTGGTGGTGGGATTGTGTGTTGTCCCTACACACGAAGTTAAATTGAATTATATTAATTTAACAGTTAAAACTTAAATGTTCATATGAAAAATACGATGTTGTAATCCTTCTCGTATGATAAAAAGATATTTTAAAATATTAATCAAAATTCATAGAGTTCATTTGACTCTAAAAAGTGAAACATAACAAGTAAAAATAATTGGAGAGTTGATAAAGAAACAGACTTTGGGCCTAACTCAACCTCAAAAGCTAACTCATGGGGGGAGAATTGTCCAAGACCATATAAGGAGACCAAAGACCCTTTAACCCAGCGATGTGGGACTCCAACAAGAGTAGTAAAGTTGCAAAGATAAGATAATTAAGGTTGGCGAACATTTTGTCCTCCTTCAGTGTCAAAGTGTTATCTTAGCAAAATCATAATAACTAAGAAATAAATAAATACAATGTGAAGTTTATTAAATTACCCCTATATGATAGATGTATCTTGAAAATTGGGTACTATTAGGAGTCGTTTGGCTTGAGGTATAAGGGATAAATAATCTCGAGATAAAGTGAAGGATTATTTTATTTCATATTTGGTTGGAGGTATTAGTTTGTATCGATATTATTCATCCATCATTTATATCATAGTAATGGAATAAGTTATTCAATATATATGATGAGATAATTAATTTCAAAATTATCAATCTCAAAATTAATTATTCCAAATTCCCAACCAAACAACCCCTCATGGAAAATGGCATATAAGGATACAATTGAAAATACTTTGTATTATTTTTTATTTGAAATATTGACACTTATTTTAAAACGAAGAAAGTATCAGTTATAATAATTTATTATAATTGGTCAATTTAGGTGTCTTCAGAAGTCGATGACTGTGATGTGTGTAGTTTAGCTGCGACTAAAATTGGACCCACCCACGGAATGGACTTATTTTATATTATTTTTTTTTCGTCTTATTGTCACATAAATAAGGGTCATTTGCATTTTGACTCTATTTTGTGTCGATCTTTAATCTTTGCCCTTCAAGATTAAAAAAAGAAAAATTCATAAGGTATGCATTTATAATTTTGTATCATAATATTTTGTAAGCTATGTCCCCCGCTATTAAGAAGCGTAAGTTCCATTGCTAAATAAAAATAAAAATAAAAATTAAAGATCCACCTATTTAAAAAACAAATCATGCAATTAAATAAAAACTAGGACTACAAATATGGAGTCCAAAATTTATTGTAAATTGACAATTAACCTGAATATTTAGATAACTGTGGAAATTAAGCTTTTAAAAATGAGAATAATAATAATATATAGATTTTAAGCAGTATTATTCCAGGTGATTGTTGGGTTACACTTCAAAGAAAGAATATAAGCATCTTTTTAGTTTTAAAAGACAAATCATAAAGAAAAATGAAACATTTATCATCAAGGTTAATATACTAGGTAATTAATATCATATACTACCTTCGTTTCTAAATATTTGTCACATTTTTTTTATTTGCATACCTCTTAACACTAATGTTAACTAGAAGTTAATTTAACTAAATTAACTTTATTTATAACTTCTCTCTATTTAATATTTCTAGTTTTTGCACTCTATTAATATCACTCAATATTTATGACTAAAGATAAAAGACTTCAACAAATATGTAATTACAGTATGTCTTGATTTTTTAAATTAACAAATATTATGAAATATTTATTTTTAGTAAGAACTATTCATAATCAATCTATTCAAAATTTATTGTGAGAAAATAATTATGAATATCTAATTTTACTATTAATTAAAATACAAAGAAAAATCACATAAAATATTACCTTGTGGTGGTGGTAGTTCAGTTGCTGAAGGAGCTGTTCCAGAGTGATTAGGCCTAATTGGGATTCCCTCATTACCTATCATGACAATAATTCTATTAAAAAAGAAAGTTGAATTATATAAATTGATTTGTCTAATTTCTATAAGATTTTTTGTTGAGGATAACGCATTGCCGCTATAACTTTCATCACAATCTCAGTGCTTCGAGTGAGCACTCTATGATTAACACTGGATAAACCCCTTAATGTGTAATTACATGTAAACCACATAGGGAAGGTAAATAGCACTAGGCATGTATTGTGTGACAAACTCAACTCAAAAGACATTAAGGGGGAATCGATATCAGATCATTCATGTGGATAACACCCTCCGAACCAACTAAGTCATTCCGGAGGACTTCATAAGTAATTTTATTATATGTATTTTCTAGTATCTATACATAGAATTAAGTCCAATTCACAGGATTTTACAAGTTTATTTGTCTATGGAAACCAATTTTAAAAAGGAAAAACAGAAGTCATTACTAATAACTAAAAATTTCTATTTTGCCTTTCTTTTTTTGGAGTTTTAAATTTGCAATATAATAACCAATAGAGAAAAAAAAATCTTGGTATATATATTGGACCTTCCTATTTCAACCACTTTCATCGCGAATTAATTTAATATATCATCTAAATTATGGAAAATTTGTTCTAAAAGAAAAAGTAGTTTTACTAGGTATAGTTTTCATAATTTGGATGATTATAGATAAGTAAGTAATCCTTCTTATTGGTATAGTTATGAGTAAGTAATCCTTCTTATTGGTAATATAGTTATTATTTCTCTCATGGTTTTCATGTTATGATCTGGAATAGGATTGTCCAGATAATATTCTCCTATTAAGAAGTGGCTAAAGTTTAATTAAATTTAAAACTCCAGAATAGTTCAAATGAGGTTATCCATCAAAATGTTAAGGATTTTGATAAGTGATTTGAACTTTTTACATTTCATTAAAATTTTTTGCAATAAACAAAATCATTTAATTTTAAATATCAAACATTATACGTGTGAAGCACGTGTAATTAAACTAGTATATCTAAACGTAATAAATTTGTTTAATGAAAATTAATTTAGGACAAAATAAAAACAATTAAATTAAAGTGAAGGATTAATAACAAACCTGGTAATAATCTTCGAGAGGCCACTGTTGAGGATAGACAAAAAATTAAGACAAAAAAGAGTATGAATAATGATTTGTGATACATATCTTCAAGGAATTGGAGAAAAATATGATGTGTTTAATTAATAAGCTTATACTTATAATTTTTTTTCTATGTTAGAAATGTGTGGACTTGGTCCTTTTTAGTATTGGAAAATTGTCATTTTGTTTATGACCCTTTTTATGGTTCTTGACTTGACTTGACTTGTAGTCTTTTTGGACTAAAAAATATTTATAGTAATAATTAGTTGGTCAACTTTAAAGTCTTCTCAAGTTGATGAGTTGAATGAGTCATAACTCAATGAGCACTGATACCCTATCGGTTAATTTTTACTTGTCACATTTTATTTTATGAAAATCATTTTAACTGATTTGCTTTGTTCATTTTTTTTCTCACGCTTTCCATCAATCAATAATTAATTGAAGTTTATACTTCATTACTATTCGTACAAGATTGACAAAGTTATATAGAGGATAAAAGTTTATCGTCTGTCTTAGTATCTCAAGTAATAAGGTGTGCGTGTCTGTCCCTTTAGTAGGTGATTCATTGTTGTTAGCGAAGAAAATGTTAGATCAATCAGAGGAGAGATAAGTCTGCTGCCCCACACATCTAAGCAATGTGTGTGTTTCACTAGATCTTGGACTGGTCAAATGTGTGATTCAATCGATAAAGAAGCGCGTGTGAAGAATGCGTCTTGGGGGTGGGGGTTGTGTGTTGTTCCTATTGGGCAAGGCATAAGCTTCCAAAGCTAAATTGAATTAGAATAATTTAATGTTTAAAATTAAAATGTTCATATGAAAAAAAGCACGACGAATTGTACTCCTTCTTGTGTTAATATGATAAAAAGATACATTTTAAAATATTGATCAAAATTCATAGAGTTAATTTGATTCTCAAAAGACGAAACATAACAAGTAAAAGTGATTGGAGAGAGTAGTAAAATTGCAAAGATAAAGTAATTAAGGTTGGCGTACATTTCATCCTCCCTTAGTGTCAAGGTAAGTGTTATCTTAGCAAAATCATGTTAACTAATTAATCAATAAATACAATGTGCAGTTTACTAAATTAACCCTATACGATAGATGTCTCTTGAAAATTGGATACTATTAGGGGTCGTTCGTTGTGAGGTCCTATAAGGGATAAATAGTCCCGAGATAAAGTGAAGGATAATTTTATTTTATATTTGGTTGGAGGTATTAGTTAGTAGAAAAATTATTCATCCATCATTTAAATCATAGTAATGAAATAAGTTATCCAATATACATGGTGAGATAATTAATTTCGAAATTATCAATCTCAAAATTAATTATTTCGAATTTCCAACCAAACGACCGCTCAAGGAAAATGGTATATAAGGATACAATTGAAAATACTTTGTATTAATTTTTATTTGAAATATTGACACTTAGTTTGAAACGGAGAAAGTATCAGTTATAATAATTTATTATAATTGGTCAATTTAGGTGTCTTCATAAGTTGATGACTGCGATGTGTGTAGTTTAGCTGCGACTAAAATTGGACCCACCCACGGAATGGACATGTTTTATATTGTTTACTTCTCTTATTTTATATGACATTATTTAATTTAATATAATATCTAAAAAAAAAAAGTTTATAGCCTTAAATAATTTTTTTTATATTTGTGTGATTGTAAATCATTTCATTAAAAATAAAAGGAGAATTTTAATATTAAATTATTTCTGCGACCACTAGATGTTTAGTATAAATTGTCCTCTTAGGTCATTAGACGATTTTTCAATGGATGGACTTGTCACAAGTCATGGTAACCACCAAGGGTTCAATACAAATTATTTTAACGAGTCACCAAGAGTTTCTGATGGTTGGAGCTTGCCATAAGATATGGAGATGTTTACAAGGAATATATACAATTATACATTTACTTGCATATAGGTATATTTGGAGGTAGGAATAGTGAACATATATTAACCCTATCCATTTCTTCATACAATTATCACAATTTTTCTTAAGAGCTATGATAGTAAAGAAGGGGAGCTTTGGATCAGAGTGATGGGTAAAGTTGTGTCATGTGACCAGGAGGTCACGAGTTCAAGCCATGAAAATAGTTTCTCTCGAAAATGTAGAGTAAGACTGCGTCCAATAGACTCTTATGGTCCTGCTCTTCTATGAACCCCACGCATAGCGAAAGCTTTAGTACGAAGGCTATCCTGGCGTCTCTATCCAAGGGATGAGTAGCTGTAAAATAAATTTGATTGCCTTGACGACGACAATTGTCAAGTATTTTCTTGACGATAATTCTCGATAGTTTTGTTTTAGAGTATTGGTGAGGTATGTCATTTAGGAATTGCTCATTTGTGGTATTACTTGGTGTTAATTTTGTTTATACTTTTATTTGTTTTTAAATATATGTTGTTTCTTTTTTTTTTTTTTTATCATTTCTATATAAACTGTTTTTGTTTTGAGCCGATGATCTATCAAAAACAGCCTTTATCTCGCCCCTGTTATTTCAAATATACTGAGTATGTTATTATTATTGTTTCTTGTGTATTCGAAATTCACTAACTCAAATATATAAAACCATGGTTCGAGTGCTTAAATAAACTTTACTAACAAATTTTAAAAATAATCTATGTATTTAACCATTTAAGAGATTTATATCCTTTATGTAAAATTTCCATTCTTTATTCTCCTCATTTGGAAACTGCATAAAATGGGATGCAAAAAGATTTCTATATATATACAATATAATAGGCAAAATGACCTTCTGGACCCTGTACTACTATGTCGGTTTGTAAGTTGGACATTTCTACTTACATGTTTGTCATTTGAATCCCTGAACCCACTAAAAAAATAATATTTTAAACCTTTTTTTGGTGAGTGTAACACACTCTCCCCCACGTCAGCTGCCATGTCAGCTGTCACGTCTGCCACGTCATTTAAAAAAAATAAAAAAATATTACATTAAATTTCAAGTCATTTTTAAAATGCTACATAACAAGTTAAATATTAAAATTAATTTAATTAAATAATAATAATTTATAAATTGTAGAAAATTTTGGATAATCATGTTTTTATTTTTGCTTACAAATTAAACATCAAATTCATTCCAAATAATTAAAATTCTTCTTCAACTAATTTAAATTTTTAACTATAAATTCATATATACAAACATAATAAATTTTTTATTTTTAAATTTGAATATTTTTAACAAATTTACGAAAAGTTTAATTTTTTTTCAAGCGAAATTCACTATCACTCACTTTCAATTTAAATTTAATTTAATCCCCAAAAACATAAAAAGATTTTAAATTTGAATTTTAATTAAAAAAAATGAAAAGAATTGAATTGAGAGTGAAAATTAAAATAAAAAATAAAAAGTGAACGTGTGGGGGGGTGCTGGAAGAGTGTCGGGATGGGGTGTGGGGACTGGAAGGGGCTGGGGTGGGGTGAGGACGGGGCTGGGAGGGGTATTGGGGCTGGAGGTGGAGTGGGGAGGGGCTGGACGGGTCTGAGGTGGGGTGGAGAGGCTGGAGGTGGGATGGGATGGGATGGGGCTGGGTAGGGTGGGGGGTGGGGACGGGCTGGGGTGGAGGTGGGGAAGGGCTGGACGGGTGTTAGGGTGGGGAAGGGCTGGACGGGTGTTAGGGTGGGGTGGGTGGCTGGGGTGGGGTGTGGGGGTGGGGAGGGAGTTTTTTTAAAAAAAAAAAATTAAAAATATTTTTAAAATTTTTAATAATATTTTTAAATTTTTAAAAATATTTTTAAATTAAAAAGATGGAGGAAAAAAAATGATCCTTTTTTATTTTTTTTTAAATTTTTAAAAATATTTTTAAATTATTTGTAAAATTTTAAAATTATTTTTAAAATTTTTAAAAATATTTTAAAATTATTTTTAATTTTTTAAAAATATTTTTAAATTTAAAAAGATAGACACAAAAAAAGGACCCTTTTTATTTTTAATTTTTAATATATTTTTTAATTATTTTAATATAAAATTGATCAAAAATGGACCCCACTCGCACCTCCAGGCGAGTGATTACACTCTCTTTGTCCTAGTCAGCATGACTTTGCCACATAGGCAGGGTCAACGGTCAAAGGGTGCAAAATGTTGTTTTTTTATGGGTTCAAGGGTCCAGATGACAAACATGTAAGTAGAAGTGTCCAACTTACAAAACCAACATAATACAGGGATCCAAAATATCATTTTGCCAATACAATTTATTACAAGAAATGTCCGTGAATAGCTTTAAAAATGAATGATCTTGAACTATTAACTCTCGCTTATCTCATTGGCAAACCTTCTAGATTTAAACACAAAACTTGTTGACCTTAAAGTTATTATTCATGAGACGAATAATGTGTTATATTCTCGTGAGGGGTGTTTAAATTAACTTATTTTCAAATTACTTTTGTCTTTTAAGTTTTTTTTTTTTTTTTTTTTGTCAAAAGTTGATTAACCCTAACTTATGACATTTAACTTTTAGTCTATAAATTACTTTTAAAAAGTCAATCAAAACACCCCTGAACATATATATTATCATGAAAAGTTAATTGAATAAAATAGTACACACTAAAATGATAAACATCAAATTATTTATTCAGAATTCTTTTCCTTGCTTGGAAAACTGAAATCTATTGTTTACAATTTACTATGAGCACAAATAATTTGTACGTTTTGTATTAGGTAGTCTCTATCGATTTTTACATAAGAAATCAATAAGCAGAGATGTATTTTATATATTTGTTCTTATATATTAGTTGGAGTATAATAATCAATGCAATGATTAAATATTGAAATTTGATACATATTATTTTATCTCATGTGTTACGTTTAGAAATTGAATATTTATAATTAAAACTAGTAATAAATAATTCAACTTTGATTTTGAGAATTGAGATCATGTATGCATCATTCAATAATTTTGAAAATTATGAATGTATTTAGTATTCCTAGTAAGGGTAAAATGAGAAACACATGTATAAAATATTCTTAATTTTAGAATTTGAACAACTAAATCAAAACAAATATTTTTAAAAAGAAGGACAATTAATACGAAACGAAAGAAGTAATTAACTTACACGAATTATAAATTTAATAATAAATTCATAATTCATAAATTTTAAATCTCAGCTCCGACTCTCTATAATTTCAGGGAGTCATTTCACATCTTTCACCCAAATTGCATCGTCGAACTGGAACTTTTCGTCCTATACAACTGGCATATACCTTCCCGTTGCATATTGGTTTTTGTAATGCACGATAGGTTAAAGGTTTTCCTCCTGAGACTAAAAATAAATAATTAATAATAATAATAATAATAATAAATCTAAATGACAAACGAAAATTAAAAAGTGATCGAAATAGAATACAATTGAAAATTCGAACCAAAATAAATAAAGCATGCTAAATTAATGCGCTATATCAGGCTTTTATACAAATCCGATCTTAACGACCGTCAACGTGTAAAATCTCATATATATATAGAGAGGCGGAGCCAGCCTAGTTGAACTCCGCTTTGATAAATTTTTCTTCAGATTTTGAACCTCCTCAGGAGATATTCTAATTCTGCCTCTTCATATATCGCCTAATTTAGTGCGCTATACCTTGCATATTTTTTTTTTTTTAAAGACTTTTAGTTTGATAGAATTTATTAGACTTGTTTCGAGAGAAATAGGAGTGAAAAATATCTTTACTAAAGTATTATTAATTTTTTTTAATAAAGTGAGTTTTTTTTTAAATGACAATTCTATTGATAAATAAATATTGATTATTATTTTTCGAGGTCAAGCTGAATAACACTTAAAAGTCTCTTTTTGAGTTTTGACCTTAAACAAGTTTTTTTGTCATAAGAGAAAACACATATTCCCTCCCCCTCCCCCCGCAACTTATCCACCATACTCACTTTATCACTTAAACTTAACTTCTATTTATTTACTCTCCTTAATATCTTTAAAGTATATTATTTTCACCCCTAAAGCTAACGTGGAATTTAAAAATAAAAGTATGTTTTTTTAATTTAAAAACTGATATGGCCCCACTTTTTAATAATATATATATATAAACCACCTTCTTCATACCCCCACCCTCATTTCTTCATCTTCTTCATATATTTTTTTGAGTTTGTTTTAATCGTTTTCCGGTGAGTTTTGTCGGAATATTTTGGAACGAAGAGTTTTGAATTAGAATGTGGTGATGCTATTGCATTGTTGTTTCTTGAATTGGTGGTTTGATGAAGGAATCATAAAGGGCTTGTAATTATGTTTTAAAAATTCAATGATATAGAAACTGTATCATTATTATATATAAATATATATCTTTAACAGTTCTATTATATAAAAGTATAAATAATAGGAATAAAAAATATAATGTGCTGATTTTTTCTGTTCTAACTATAAATTATTAAGAAAAAAACTCCATAAAATTATAGTTAATTGTTAAAATAAAAAAAGTAACTTTTTAAAATTTAAAAAAGAATAGCGAGAGAGAGTGAGAAGAGAAGCCAACAAAGGAAAAAAGAAAAAGAGCAAACAATGAATTGGTATATTAAAAAAGAGCCGAAATAGCTAATTAGTGGAATTACAATTCTTAGGTTACTTTTGGTAGAATTTATTTGGCCGACTGGTCATTATCGTCCTTTCCCCTTTAAAAAAAATAAATATTATGAAATATTTATTTTTAGTAAGGACTACATATAATCGATTTATTCAAAATTTATTGTGAGAAAAAGATTCTGAATATCGAATTTTACTATTAATTAAAATAAAAGATAATTACATAAAATATTACCTGGTGGTGGTTGTTCAGTTGCTGAAGGAGCTGATCTAGAGGGATTAGGTAGCATACCAATTTTACTGCCTCCATTGCCACCTATTATTCAAATGGAATTTAAGTTATATATCCTGGAAATAACTGATAAAGCTTTCGTCATATGATCAAGAAGTCATAGGTTTAAACCGTGAAAGTAATTTCTGTAAGAGAAAAGGTAAAAGTTATGCATAGTTAAATTCATGTCTAAAAGTCCCACATTGGCGATAAAGACGCTCCCTAATAAATGCGACTCTATACCCAAAGAGATCGACTTGAACTCGAGACCTCTGGTTAAGGATGAAGGAGTATAGTGGTGACCAGGGATTCAAGGATCGGGGGAGTTCGGGAGGTTCAAACATAGATATTAACATCCAAAGCTTTAAGGTTAATCCGTTTAGAAATCAAAACACCCAACTATTTTCTTGATTTCATGGGTGTCTTTTTTTTTCCATACCAATTTTTATACATTTAATATATAATTATGTCTATTTTGCATCGAGTTTAACGGGTGGCGGAGCACCACATTTTTGAACCTAAGTCCGCCTCCGAAGAAGTACTTGTCACTCCACCACAACCCTGACGGCAATAAGCTATCAATCAATATGTATTACAGCGAAAAATAGTATTATGTGGGCACACACCTTTTTTTTGGACACAAATAGGAAAAATAAAATACATAGCAAAATTTCTTAAAATTCCAATTCCAATTACCAAAACTCATGAAAAATAGAAAGCATCAGAAGAATAAAACAAAAAGAAATATAAAAAAAGAAAATAGAGTTGTTATTTAGTCCAAAATAGCATTGTACTAATTTGAATTATCCACATTGTATATGTATATCTAAAAGTAATGAATTTGTTTACTGAAAATTAATTTAGATCAAAATAAAAACAAATAGATTAAAGTGAAGATTAATAACAAACCTGATAATAATCTTCGAGAGGCCATTGTTGAGGATAGACAAAAGATTAAGACAAAAAAGAGTATGAATAATGTTTTGTGATTCATAGCTTCAAAGTATTGAAGAAAAATGAAAATTCTCTATAATATGATGAGTTTTATTAATAAGCTTATACTTATAAATTTTTTTCTATGTTGGAAATATGTGGACTTGGTCCTTTTAGTATTGGAAAATTGTCACGTAGTTTATAAACCTTTTTATGGTTCTTGACTTGACTAGTGAAGTCTTTTTGGAATAAATAATATTTATAGTAATAATTAGTTGGTCAACTTTAAAGTCTTCCCAAGTTGATGAGTTGAATGAGTCATAACTCAATGAGCACTTTTACCAGAGAAAAATATATTTTATGCGTTAACTTTTACTTGTCATATTTTTCTTTATGAAAATTAATTTAATCAATTTTTTTTTTAATTTTTTTTTCATGTTTTTTATTGATCAACAATCAATTGAAGTATTTTATACTTCTTTACTACTCATACAAGATTGACAAAGTTAAAGTTATATTGAGGGGAAAATGTCTACCGTCTGTCTTAGTATCTCAAATAAGACTTGCATGTCTATCTCTTTAGTAGGTGATTCACCATAGTTAGCGAAGAAAATATTGAATCAATCAAAGGAGATACTACAAGCCCTATGTCGTACACATCTAAATAAGGCACGTGGTTTACTGGATCTTCCGACTAGACTGGCCAAATATGTGATTCAGTCGATGAAGAGGTGTGTGATCAAGAGAGCGTGCAGGGGAGAGGAGGGGGGGGGGTGTTATGTGTTGTCCCTATTGGGTGAGGCATAAGCGTCTGAAGTTAAGTTGAATTAGATTAATTTAATATTTATAAAATTTAAATGTTCATATGAAAAATACCATGAGTTGCAATCCTTCTCATATCCATATGATAAAAAGATACATTTTAAAATACTGATCAAAATTCATAAAATTAATTTGACCCTCAAAAGATGAAACGTAACAAGTAAAAGTAATTGAAGAGAGTCGTAAAGTTGCAAAGATGAGGTAATTAAGGTTGGCGCACATTTTATCTTCCCTCGGTAACAATTTTTATCTTAGCAGAATCATAATAACTAATAAATCAATAAATATAATGTATAACTTATTGTATGCTTAAATCTTCGATAGACCCTTAAACTTATTTTGAAATTTCACTTCGACCCCTCAACTTACCATTGTACCTATTGAGCACTTTAATTATTCAAAAGTCTTTCCTATTAGACACAAAATGCTGACATGACAAAAAAAGTGCGTCTCACGCACTTAAGGCACGTGAACTAGATTTAAAAATTATTTTTTTCTTTTTATTCAACTTTTACATTTAAAATAATTTTTTTAAAAATAATTAATTTCCCCCCATTTATTCATCTTCTTCACCTCCATTTTTTTTATTGTCAAAGCTACTTTAATTTTTTCCTATTCTTTGCTATTTTATTTTATTTTGATTTTAATAAATGAAAATATTTTTGAATCAACACTCCTTAATTACGTCTTACATTTTAATTAGATATTTTTTCTTCATCAATCTAGCTATATATGACGATCAAAGATCTTGATCTACCATGCTACTATTTTGGTCTGACATTCAATTTTAGTTCACATAATTTTTGTTGAAATGGTCAAGAGTGATAGTGGAAAGATTTATCATCAAACTTCTATTATGTCAAATATACTTTATCATAGATACTAAATTGAATCTATAAAAATTGAAGAAAAAGTTTTCCGCCATTCAATGGCTAAATCCCTCCGCCACTCCCATTTTCAATACTATCCTTCATTCTTTCTTCATATCATAATTCCGTCTTCATCAAACATTGTTGTTGTAATGATCTTCACCGAAAAAGCTGCAAGACAGAAAAAATGATTAATCGTCAAAACTTTATTTTTTTGACATACTTAATATGAATCTAAAATTACTTTGGGATTTTTTCAATCTTTAAATCATCTCGATTTCTCGTCGTTGATTTTAAAATGGTTCACCATTATTGTCTCTCTACATATCTTTCTCTTTCCCAAGTCAGATATGAAAAAAAAAATTAGAAGATTATATCTGAAATTAATTTGAAAAAAAATAAATTTTGCGATTAGCGAAAAAGAATAACAAAGGTCAAAATATGAAGAAGAAAATGGGGAAGAAGAAGAAGCAAAGGGGCGGGGAGAGGAGACTGAATGAGAGCTTTTTTATTTTTATTTTTTAAATAATTTATAATTATTTTTTAATAATTATTTGGGCCTCCAATGTCATATGTCATCTTTTAATTAGCCGTTTTTATCATGTCACCGCAAATATACCGTGCACACTTTACAATTTTTGCTAAATATTCAAAAGTGTCTAATAGGAATAATTTTCGAGATGGTATAGGTGTTCAATAGGTACTAGTCCTAGTTGAGGAATTCAAGTGAAATTTTGAAACAAATTTAAGGACTTATTAATGATTTAAGCCTTTATTAAATTACCTTCTATTTAATAGATGTCTCTTGAAAATTATTATTAAAGAAGATCGTATATAAGGATACAATTGAATAAACTTTGTATAAATTTTTGTTTAAAATTTTTATACTTATTTTAAAATGAAGAAAGTATCATTTATGATACTCTTTTCATTTCAAAATAATTGATTTATTGTGATATGACACATCTTTTACGAAAAATATTTAAGGACATAATTTGTAAATTACTTTTCACTTTTATCCTTTTAATGATTCTTAATATATTCTTCTAAAAAATGCGAAGTATTTAAGAATCTCATTAAATGAAAGGATAAATATAAAAAAAAATAAAAAATTAACAATTCTTTTGGACTTTAAAATTTTACTTATTCTGAACACTAAAAAATATTTTAACAATTTAATTATTTTAAAATGGTTGAATTAGTTTGTTATAATTGGTCAACTTAGGTGTTTTCACAAGTTGATGACTATGATGTGTGTAGTTTAGCTACGACTGAAATTGGACCCACCCACGGAATGGACATGTTTTATACTATTATTTTTTCCGTTTTATTTTATGTATGACACCGATTAACTTAGTAGTCGTTTGGCCATAAAAAGTTTTTACTTTTTTAAAAAATTATTTCACTTTAGTGAAAAAAATGAAAATTATAAGTGTTTGGCCATGAGAACTTCAAATACAATTTTAAAATTGTATTTGAAAAAGTGAAGAAAATAAAAATATTTTTTATATTGTTTAGATTTCTTTCAACAAATCACTCATCCGTTGAAACAGATGACTGTTCTGTGCAACAGTCAACTATCAATATTGTTTAGATTTCTTTCAACAGAAGCCCCATCTATCGCAACAGATGAATTATCTGTTGGGAGAAATCAAAGTTTTGGACATGTCGTCCTGTTGGAATAGTTGATAGGATTTCAAACAACAGATTGTTCATCTATTGCAGCAGATGATTCATCTGTTGCAGGAAAAATAACAGTACCGAAATTTTGTTCAATAGAATAGCAACAATATCACTATTTAATATCAAATACATCATTTTTACCAAGAATAACAACAAATCAACCCAGCAACACCAACACCCAAGTAACACAGACGCTGAGAACATTAACAGTGACCAAAAACATCAAAATTGTTGTTTGTACAACCACAAAGAACAAAAATCAAACTTCAAAAAACTGAACAGACACCAACAAATCGAATCACCAGTGTGACAACAAGAACTACAGTAACAACAAAAAATAGAGCTCCTCACGCGCCTTTAGTGTAGTACAGCAAACACAATGAGCTGAATCAGCAAAAGATGCCAAAGTGACACACTTTATAGCTACTCGAGGTGCTAAAAGTGAACAACGTCCACTTGAAGTACCAAAGTGAAAGATGGTGGCAAGTTAAGCAACCTGTCGATATGTTTGGCCATCTTATTTTATATGACATTGCCTAAGTAGCCGTTTGGCCATAAAAAGTTTTTACTTTTTTCGAAAAATTATTTCACTTTAGTGAAAAAATAAAAACTGTAAGTGTTTGGCCATGAGAGCTTCAAATACAATTTCAAAAGTGTATTTGGAAAAGTAAAAACAAGTAACTTGTTTTCACTTTTTTCACTAATACTTCTTTTACAAAATTTCAAAAACAACTTTAATTTATATTCATGGTCAAACACAACTTCAACTTCAATTCCAACTTTAACTTCGAAAAATTATAATTTTCATGGTCAAACGGGGCCTTAATATGATATTTAAGATTTTTTTGTAAAAAATTTATGGTTTAAAATAATTCTTAGATATTTGTATGATTGTAAATTATTTCATTAAAAGTGAAAGAAGAATTTTAATGTTAAATTATTTTTAATTATAGTAAAATAATATTTTTTTGAAAAGAGACAATTTTTTTTTAAAAATAAATTAATTGACTCAAGGATCTTCCTGCAGCAACCTTCACTACAATAGAAGGCTCTTCTTCAAGTGGTTGAACATCTCCTCAACTCCCAATAAGAGTCAATTATGAAATAGTCCTTTAGCTTTTTTCACTTTTAAAGGACTTTCTAACCGGTAATTTTTTATTTTGAAACGTTGAATAATACTTGTTCGGTCTATAAAACTAATGGATGACTTACTTATTTTTAACTATTTTATTCTTAATATTAAATATGATTCATTATCTAATATATTTTTTAAAACATTAAATTTATTATATTTAACAAGTAACATGGTAAAATTATCCTTATCATTTACTGTTTCTTAATTTCTGTGTCAATAAGAAAATAGATAAGTAAGGATGAACGAAAGGAGTAAAATATTAGAGTTCAGAGCCAAAAAAGCTCTTTTTTTGATAAAAAATTTTAAAGGGATCACTTGATTTGAAAAGAAACCAAATGGGACAAAACGTTGTTGGTCTAATGACTTGCAAGTTGCCTGAGACCCAACGACTTGCATGTTTTTTTTTTTCATTATTTAAGCAGTTTTTTGTTGTGAATCGTTTCAACTCGCTCTACACTCTCGTTTCAACCTGTGTATTTATTCTTGTTCAGCTTATAGTTTCGCTCGAGTATTTATTCTTATACAACTTACAATTTCTTGTATTAAAAATGAATCAAGATACAGTAAGAGTAAATTTATGTTGGGGTGGTAAAGTTCTATATGAACCTGGTTTGATTTTATATGATAAAGTTTTATATGATCTCTGATTATGGAGTCCCAGAGAGATGACAAAATTATATCGCCTCATTTTGATGAATTTTACCTCAAGTCCCAAAGCGGTGCATAACTTCAAGTCGTCGACTATATATTACAGAACCAGCTTTATATAAAACTTTACCACCCCAATATAAATTTACTCTTACTATATCTTGATTCATTTTTAATACATGAAACTATAAATTGAACAAGAATAAATACTCGAGTGAAACAGTAAAATGAACAAGAATAAAAATACGGGTTGAAACGGGAGTGTAGAGCGAGTTGAAATGACTCACAACAAAAAACTGCTCAAATAATGAAAAAAAAGCCATGTAAGTCACTTGGGGCCAAGCGACTTTCAAGTCACTGAACCGATAACGTTTTGTCTCCTTTGATTTATTTCCAAATCAAGTGATCCCTTTCAAATTTTTGATCAAAAAAAGAGTCTTTTTGGCTATATATATACACACACGCTTGATTTAAAAAATTCAATGAATTTAATGAAAAGAACCTAAAAATGGAATTCCACCCTCATTTTCTAATTTAATTTCACCACCCATTAGATACATTCTCCTAAGGCAGAGTGAGGTTTGACTTAATCCCTATCTTGTTACATGAAAAATTATTTTTTATGAATATATAATTGTTGTGAAACATCTTTTAGCTTCTCTATGTATACTTATTTTAGCTTCTTTGCGTGTATATAGTTTCGCTACTATATACTTATCTTACCTCTATCGATATTAGATAGAACTTGAGGTTATTACTCATAAACTTTCAGGCGTCTTCAACTTTTAAAAAAAAATAAAAAATTGAAACAAAGTTTTACAAATCATCTAATTGATTGTTTATCTAAAACAAGATTGATAATAGTACTACATAATTTAATACAATATCACAATTCGAAGCAAAGTTGTGCTTCTAATTTAATTTTATTAATAATCATGTAATTAACATATGTTATAAGTCTTGCAGAGATCATTGTTTACTTGACGACGTATACAAGCTGCTAATTCTTCCCTATTCAGCCCACTGCATCTCGCTGGGGTTGCTGCAAAATAATAATAGTGAAAATTATCCCGTATATACTTATTAGATAGTTATTGCAACTTATAACACTATTTTTTTTAATTATTAAATTATATTTTTAATTGCAAGTTATAATAGATTTAAGTATTATTTATTAATTTATTTTTATTTAAAATTTTTTTTTTAGATTTAATCTTATATTTTTCCTAATACTCATATTTATCTATTAAAATATCAATATCTTAGATTACCGCATTAAAAGGTTTTAGCTTTTTCAGAAAAATTTTCAATATACTTTACATTTCAATATATAATATTGTTATATATATATCCTAATGGAAAATTTTACTATGGGCCTCATGCACCACATCATATTTGTAGAGGCCCTATTATTTTGACACCTCAACTTTATGAGGTCCATCTATCAAAATAATTGCCTCTACCTCTTTTTCCTTTTTCCTTTGCCCTTTTTTTTTTTTTTTTTTTTTTTTTTTAAGACAACTCATCTTTTTTACTCTTTTATTTTAGAGTTAAATTTTTATTTATTATTTTTTTTGTCTTTTTTATTTTTACTTTATAAATTTTCTCGTGTTCATGAAACTAATAGAAATAATGGTTTTCTTTTCTTCCTAATTTTTATTTGTAGATATTTGCAACCAAATCAAATTTATTTAGTATTTTTTTTGTTTAAATTTATTTATGTCATTTTTCTATAAGTTCATTTAAAAAAAAATGTCTTTTTTCATTTTCTAAAAAGAAATTAATTTTAATTTTTTTACATGATATGTTTAAAATCATAAAAGTTAAGAATACTTGAATATAGTTTATATATTTTTAATTTAAGATCAATTAAGAGTCCGTTTGAATTAGGGGTGGACATATTTTGGTTTACACCGAAAAAACCAAAAAATCAAACCGAAATTTAATTTTGGTTTCGATTTTTCATTTTTCGGATCGGATTCGATTTGTAATTTTAGAATTTCGATTTTTTGATTCGGTTTTCGGTTTTAAAAAAAAATTGGTTTGAACCGAAAAATCAAAATTTTATAAATAAATAAATAATATATATATATATATATATTTTATT
>NC_061121.1:4674808-4680805 GCF_002878395.1 Capsicum annuum
AATATTTAGTAATTCACATTCACAATTAACATTTAATAGCAAATTCGAATACGTCGTAGGCTGTTTATGCATTGTTTTAGTGACTCAAATATTTTATGGACTATTTTGGTGACTTTAGACTGTTTTATGGACTATTTATGCAGAAAGTATGTTGTTTCGTGGACTATTTTTACGAGTTTTGTGTTGTTTTGTAGACTATTTATGCAAGGTTATATTATATGTAATGAGTAATGACGTTATATATTATCTTAAGCTTATGATTATTTCATTTCATTTCATCCATGTTGAGTTATTTATAATTATTTATATTTGGGAGTGAAAAACAGGTTTGAAAAAAATATTTTTTCTAAAAAAATCCATCAATTTTAAATGTCCAGTTATGAAAAAGAGAGGCTAACTACTTTAATATTTCAAACCGAAATAAAAATCCGAAATAACCGAACCGAATTTGTAAAAATCGAACCAAACCGAATTTATTTCGGTTTGATTATGGATGTCATTTTTGTCAATCCGAAAACCGATAAATCGAACCGATATAAAATAATCAGACCGAACCGATCGAACGCCCACCCCTAGTTTGGATAGAGTTAAAAAATAACTTTTTAATTTATTTGTTTAAAAGTTAAAAATAAGTGTTTAGAAATTAAGCAGATAAATGTTTGAATAGAAGTGTTGAAACTGAAAAAAGTTGTGGATGTGCTTGATAAACAAGGACTGTTAAACACTTTTTTATTTAAAATTTGTTTTATCAAGTACATCCACAATTTTTCAAAAGTTCTAGGTGAATATTAAGATTTGAACGATTGAAAAACTGAATATTTAAATTGAAGAATTTCTAAATAATTTTACATGTGGTTATTCAACCTTGAGTTTATCATACAAAAATAATTTTCTTATATATAAAACAAATAAAAATAATATTTTTTTTTATTTCTAAAAGGTATTTATGTAATATGCTATACAAATGAATATATTACTAAGGGTAAAAAATTCAAATTGTATTTCTTAAACACGAGAGAGATTATAAAATAAAATGGCTTGATAGAACAAAAATATTAAAAAGTTGTTCAATTAGTTTTTTATTAATTTTATTTTTATATTTTGTCCTTGTAATAATTAAAAATGAGGTTGATTAGGTTTTTGTAAGCGCTTAAGAAGATTTTAAGGCGCAAAAATTCATAAATGATTAGATAATTTTGCTAAGTTGAATGCTAATTTAAAGAATTAACTTAATGTATAGAAATCCTAAGTTATAAAGTCTAAAATTTAAATTAAAATAAATTGAGAAAAAAGTTCACATCTTTTAAATATATCAAAAAACACTTAAAAGAAATAGGCGTAATCTAGATTAATATTAATTCATTTTGCTAAAATTTAAATTAGCCATCTATTTACCTATTTAATATTTGTGAAAAATAGTAATAAAAAAAAAGAATTAAAACAAAGAAGAGGAAAAAGAGTTACACGGAAGAAAAATTGAAAAAGAGAAGAGGAGCTAATGGAGAAAACAAAGTGCTGACAAAAGGGTTACACAAAGATATTTGTCATAAATATATGGTGGCCTCTCACTCAATATAAAATTTTCCGTATCCTACTTGGTTTCGTATTTATCTTTTAGATAACACTAGCATAGGTTAACGTGCAGTCTTAAAAAAAGTGTAGGATTTAACTATTTGTTGATTTCTGTATGATTTTTTGATTATCTGAAGTAGTTTTTTTAAAAGATATTTCAACTATATTTTTTTGGGTATAAATTTAATATGTTTATTACTTTTTTGATGGTGAAATCATAATCAATTAGTCGAAAGAATAGTAATTTAACTTTGTATCTTTGTATATGAATTTGATATGTTTATTGATTTTTTTTATTTTTTTTAAATTTTAAAAAGTTTATTGAATTTTTTTTCAAGTGCATATTTTCTATATTTTTTAAATATGTTTCTTATGTTTGTTAGTCATCTTAAACAATTATTAGTTGATGTATCCCGTGAAATGCTCATGATATTTTCTAAAACTTGAATGAATATCTATTCTTTAAAATATTTTTTTTAATTTTTTTGTGATATTATATTATTTAAATAGGAGTAAAAAGAGGAGAGATAATCTCAAAAAAAAAAAATTCCATAAGAAGTGAAAACGTGTGATATATATTTTTGCCCACATTTCACTTCTCCGGTTTGAAAAAGGAAATAAATTGTTTGATATAAAAACCTTTTTTCAATTTTTTTTAATAATATAATAATCTGCCATAACTAATTTAGAGATAAAATAGGGGTGGATGAAATCTGTATGTAATATTTTTTATTTGTAAGGATAATTTCAGTTTCAATTTTTATATATATAAAAAATATTTTTTAAAAATAAAATCTACTATTTTTTGCAATCTTATAAATATTGTTATAAGTTGCAATAAACAATCTAAGATTGTATATATACATAAAAATAATATAATAATATAATATTTCAAAAAATTTGAAAAAAAAACAAACTAATTTGTACTATATTAGTACTTGTTCACAATATTACTACTTGACTATTGTAATTAACAGTTTTTCTAATTACATAGATTTCACGTATCTCGACTAATTCTACATGACATCATTTATTTTTTACTATCAACAAGTATCCGGTAACTCTACTTACCAAGGTGAGGATAGATCAAAAAAATTCACCTAGTATTTTTGTTTGCTGGGATTTAAATTTAAGATCTTGTGGTTCTCATCCACTTATTGACCACTAGGTTACACCTATAGGTGTTCTAGTTACGTCACATTGACCCATTGGATTAAATTTCTCCCTTGGGCGGACTCCATATGGGGATAGCTTATTACTTGTAGAGTTCAGAAAAGAATGCTTGTTGAGGAATCGATAAATTGATGTCCCATTATTGGGTTTCATTCTATGTCAATTATCAACTTGAAAATGAATGAAGTCGTTTCACTTCAAAGTAGAGGTTTGTGGTATCCACTAAATTTCCAAACCCACCCGACTCGTCCCCGTAGTTATTGGGATGGGACGGGCTGGGGGTTCGTCCACGGTCCCCATTATCCCATAAGGAGTTGCCCCGTCCCGTCTTGTCCTGTCCCGTTAAACAATCCTAATTAATTAGAAGTGTCGTCCTTAGAAATGAGCTTACAATATACATGTTTATATTTATTCGAATCTCAATATAAATATTGAATATCGAGTAAAAGATTAATAAAAATACAAGATATTGAAGGGAATTTTACCAGGAGGTGGACGAACAGTAGGCGGTGGACGAACGGTAGGTGGTGGATGTTTACCAGTTGCTGAATGATCTGGTTTAGAGTGATTAGGCCTCATTGGAATTCCAACATAATCTGTCATCACAATAATTATATTAAAAAAAAGTTGAATTATATAAATTAATTTGTCTAATTTTATAAGTTTTTATTTTTTTAACTTCACAATAACGCGCAATTGATACAACTTTTGTTAAAGCCGTTGTCCTTTGGATGAGTACTCTATATATGGTCAATACTTTGTGTATACTGAGTAAATCCCTCAATTGTGTAAGCATTTGCAAACCACACAGGGAATGTAAACCGCATCAGGTAAGTTATGTGCGACAAACTTGACTCAGAAGGCATTGAGAAAGGATCGATCCCGAATCATCCATGTGGATAACACCCCGTCCAAACTAATTGAACCATCCCGAAGGACTTTTTAAGTAATTTTATTATATGTATTTTCTAGTGTTACTACTATTAATAAGTGTGAAGAAGCAGGCAGGTCTTCATCAACATGCCTGCTTCTTCACCTGTTTGCTTCAGCTGTTCCGTGGTTTTACTATATTATCCCTAATTAATTATTTTAAGTTATTTATATATAATAAAATTAATAATATTTAATTAAAAAAGTAAAATAAAAATTTATGACATGTCTGTTTAAGTTGCTTCAATTGTAGTTTTATTATATTACCTCTAATTAATTATTATAAGACATCTAGGTATTAAAAAATTAATAATATTTAATAAATAATAAAATAGACATAAATAATAAACTAATTCTTGATGTTTTAAATTAATAGGACATTTCTATGAGACACATTTAAATTTTTTACACAAGTATTTTTACTCCATGATTTTACTATCTTACCCCTAATAAATTATTATAAGTCATTTACATATAAGAAAATTAATAATATTTAATAAAAAAAAGTAAAATAGATATTTATGACATGTCTGCTTCAGCTTCTTTAATCGTAATTTTACTATATCATCCATAATTAATTATTGTAAGTCATTTACATATAAGAAAATTAATAATATTTAATAAATAAAAGGTAAAATAGAGAAATATGACATGCCTGCTTCAACTGTTTCAATCGTAATTTTACTATATCACCCCTAATTAATTATTATAAGTTATTTAGGTATTACAAAATTAATAATATTTAGTAAAAAATAAAATTGACATAAAATGATAAACTAATTCTTGATGTTTTAAATTAATATGACATCATATATGAGACTCTTTATATTTTTTTCACATAAATTTTTTAATAATAATTTTGTGGTATCACATCTAATTAGGTATTATAAGTCATTTAGGACATATCCATTTCGCTGCTTCAATCTCAAAATTTGGTTGACTTTCGAAATTATTTCAGTTTCACTTAAATTAAAATATAAGAAAAAGTATTATAAATTATAATAATTAAAATCATAAATTATTTTAACAATATAATTGACTATCAACGCCACAAAAGTTTTGAACAAGGAGAGTAACATATATTATTTTAAAATTACATACAAAAAATTATAAATTACAATAGCTAACAATTTAAAAATCTAAAAACATATTAAAAATTTAATTGATTATCTAAATTATATTTGTATCACATAAATTCAGGGATAGTTTTGGCATTTTATAATTTGCGTGTTTTAATGTTTTAATTTAGTAATTTGTTGATCCAAATGATGTTTTTGAATTTAACATGTTTTGAAAATTTAGTACTTTGTTTATTTTATTTTGATAAAAAATTATATATTTAAAAATTATGCAAAATAAATAATTATAAGTCATAACTATTAACATTTTATAATATTTTAAGAACAGATAGTAAAAAATATGATTTTAAAATTCTTATAGTGTCACCTAAATTACAATAAAGCAAGTAACATAAATTATTTGAAATTACATTAAAAGATACTATAAATCACAACGATTAACAATTTAAAATATTTAAAAAATATATTAGTAAAAATTTGATTGACTCTCTAAATTCTAAAATTAGGACAAAGCGAGTAACATAAATTGTTTGATAATTACGTAAAAGGGGTTATAAATCACAGTGATTAACAATTTAAATTATTTAAAAAATTTATATTAATAAAAATTTGATTGATACTCTAAATGGTATTTGTACTACATAAATTGAGATGACGTAAATAACAGGAGTTTACAAGTTTATTTTTTTTATGGAAACCAATTTAAAAAAGAAAAGAAAAAATAGAAGTCTTTTGAGGAATTCTTTTTTCTTGGTTTCCCAAGCTGTCACCACAGCCGGCAGCCGTGAGACTAATCCTTCGTTTCTACTGTCAGCGCACTAAGCGATTGTAAACTGGCCACAAAATTTTTTCCATTCATCAGAGGTGGGGATTGAACCCCCAACCTCTTGAAGTGCTGAACCATCGCACCAACCCTTGTGGTTGTCTTTTGTGGCATTACTATTATGAAATATAATTTTCTGGATAACTATGAATTTGTTTTTCCTTTTTTTTAAACTCTACTTCCAAAGTTTTAGTTAAATTGGTAAATAATTCAACATTTAATGATTCATAACATTTGTAAAAATGAAAAACGCAGGCATTAAAAGTACGCATATTATATTACATCGCTAACTAAATGATTCAACATTTAATGATTCATAAAATTTGTAAAAATCAAAATCGGAGGGATCAAAAGTACACATATCAATAAATTAAAATTTAAATATGCTTAGCAATTACCTGGTGATGGTGAGACAGCATT
>NC_061121.1:4683805-4735470 GCF_002878395.1 Capsicum annuum
TGTTGGCTCTTTTATATAATTTTCCTAAAGATTAAAAAATATCATGTTGATAAGGAATTTCGAAATGTATGGACGACCATTTATTAGAAAATTTTTATTTTCTTTGCCCAAATTATGTGGCTTGACTTGGAGTCGTGGGCTAGAAGTTAAAATTTATACTCTTTTCATTTATATTTGCGTGTCCACTATTTATTTAATACACGTCTTAAAAATAAAAAAAAATAATAGAAGTAATTCTACTATATTTTTTTAATACAATAAATTTAATTTATGAAAACATACATTAGATATTGAAAAGTATTTAACAAGGATAAATGGATATAAAATGATAATTTTTTAATTAATTTTTGGAAGAGAATGGATAATATTAAACATTTATTTTTAATGTGCTGAATAAGTAAAGATAGCCGGGGAGGTAATTTGGAATAAGACTGCAGTTTGTTAAGTCTTGTGAAGTTGATGGCTATGATGTCAATAATTCAGTATCAATCAATTGGCCTTACTTTTCAACATTGATGGGCACAAGTCTATATATAAAATCCAAAGTGTCACTATAAGAATAATGTAATGGAATTAGTTATGAAATGCGTCGATTTTCTATTGCTAAATATAGCAAACAAGACTTACATTTTAGTGAAATATTTTAAAATAGTGCAGAAGTCTCCTGTATTTTACCGATACAAAATTCTTATATTCTAAACTAAAATGTCACAAATTATGTCGTGTTTGGTTGGCAATACGTATTATTTACTAATGCTCATTTAAAATAGGGATCTCGCAGGGAATGCTATTATTGAATCATTTTATGATTTATACACATTATCCTTTTAGGAAGTTTATTTGTTAAACATAGACATTTGATAACTGAAATCCGTAATTTGAAGTCGGAACAAAGAAAATAGGATTAACTAAAATGTGTGTTATATTAAGCACATTTAACCTTCTATTAACTAAAATGTGTGTTGTCTGTCCCTTTAATTTATATTGGAAATACTTGATTTTTGAACTATTTAGAGGAACTCCATTCACTAATTTAATGATTCAACACTTAATAATTTGCTAAACTTGTTAAAAATCAGATATGGAGGGATAAAAGATGTGCAATACCATTGAATTGAAGGTCAAACATGCTTATATATACCAGAAATCACAAGGTCCTAAATCAAAATTTACCAATTATTGAAGGACTGAAATTGCTAAATTCCCAATAAGCAATTCTAGAATATCCAAGATACAATTGTTTTTTTTTATAGTCGTGGTGTACAGATAGGGCCAGTTTTCGCACACCTCAACTAAATTTTATGGCTATTTGTAGCCTATGTTGGATAATTCCAACTTACAAAAGGTGGTAGCTTAGTTGGCTTTAGCCAAACTAAGGCTTTGCCACATGTTTCCATAACACTTTGTTCCGTTACTTACACTTAGTTATTTTATATAATTTTATATCACGTTATCAGCACGGGTCTGTACTATTTCGAGCAAATACAGGTAATAAAGGTAAGTATTTATTTTTCTTAAATAATGTCAAATATATCCAAACACGAATTTGTTGTCTTAGATATATCGAGCAAAACTTACATGTCCTGGGCACTGGATGTCGAAATACATTGAGATGCGATGGGTTTGATAGACACCATCAAAAACGAAAATCAGGCATCAAATCAAGACAGGGCTAAGGCCATGACATTTCTCCGTCACCATCTTGGTGATGGTTTGAAAATGGAATACCTCACAATTAAGGATCCACTTATATTGTTGAATAATTTAAAAGAAAGATACGACCACCTGAAGATGGTCGTCCTTCCACAGACACATTATGTGTGGACTCATTTGAGGTTACGGGACTTTAAAAATATAACTGATTATAATTCTGCGATGTTTAGAATTAAACCGCAGTTGAATTTATGCGGAGAAAATATAGCTGATCACGACATGTCAGAGAAAACATTCTTTACTTTTTTCGCCTTGAGTATGCTCCTACAACAGAAATATCGAGAAATGGGATTCAAGAAATACTCTGAATTAATTTCTTATGTTCTTGTTGCTGAACAACATAATGATCTTTTAATGAGAAATCATGAAATACGACCTCCTGGTACTGTTCCATTCCCTGAAGTGAATGCTGCACATTTTCACCAAATTAGGCGTGAAAAAAGACTTGACCCCAGTCGTGGTCGTGGTCGTGGAAGAGGTAGATATTTTAATCAGGATGATCGCCTTGTAATAAATAATGAGCCTCAGCACTAGCAGTGCAAAAAGAAGGGTGAAGCTCCTGAAGCAGTGCCAAGGACGAACACTGAAAATAGATGTTGTCGATGTAGAGCAAAGGGACACTGGTCGCGTATCTGTCGTACACCAAAACATATGGTGAAGCTCTATCAGTCATCCCTTAAAAAAAATAGATAATGACGTTGAGATAAACTTTATCTCTGAAGATAATGTTAAGCCCATGAATTTAGATGCCTCAGATTTCTTTACAATTCCCGAAGGATATGTTAATCATCCTGTAGATAATGAATATGAATTAATCTGATTGTTTTACTTTCCTGTTTAGTTGTATTAGTTTACATTTTGTTAATAGTATCTCACTAATCTTGTAAATTGATATAGTTTGTGTAATATGTTATGTGCTAGTAATACTATAGTGTTTACTTTGTTTATATTTTCATCTTAAAGAATATATGAATACTCCTGAAGTAGAAAATCAGAAATTTACTCCTGAAGAAGAAAATCTAAAATTAAAGATATGATAGAGAAAATTCTTTACAACTATATGTATACCTCGATTTGCTTCTGAAGTAGCAAAATATTGATAGAAGTCCTAAGGTATCATAATTTGATACGCTTAGGACACATTGTAATGATTATATTTCATTCTCGAAGAATGAAAACTTTTGATAAACTATTAATTATCCTTCATTCTCAAGGAATGAGAAATTTTTTATAAATATGACAATTACAGATTCATTCTCTAAAGTGAATGTGATATTTAGTAAGGGATATAAATGTGCACTTGACTGAAAACCACATTCAGAAGGAGTAGAAAGAACTATGAAAATTTACTCCCGAAGTAGTAAGTCTAAAATTTATCTCAAATCTACTCTTGAAATAATAGAACCTTGAAATTTACTCCAAAAGTAGTGGATATGATATTTACTTGTGAAGCTGTAAATTTGATATTTACTCTTGAAGTAGTGAGATTGTACAATAGTAAAATCTTGCAAACTACTCTCGAAGTAGTAGACCTTTTACTCTAGTAAATAACTTATGCCATGATAAATTTAGAGTTTAAATAATTTTATTTGTTATCTAAATGAAGATGAGCATATTAAGTTTTAGACATATAATGAAGAACTAGAAGATTCTTCAAGAACTATTACTTGTTCTCATGGTAAGTTAATTGAACCAGCTAATATTGGGACTGGATTTCCTAAATTCTGAAAAATGTAAAAGGTGAATAAGGGCCCATTCATCCGTCATTTGATATGATGCATCCATAAGATGATCACATGTACATTTTTTGTCAACCTGCAGTTTGACATTCATAAAGTTTTCTCAATTAAATTGAGTGAAGAGCATAATTTTCAGATAATGTAGTCAAGACAATTGATCTTGATAATGCTGATTATATTCAAGTTGGTTTAACATTGAATGCCTCATATAAATAGCTAAATCATTGCTTATGAGAACAACGATAAAAAGTATTAGTCTGAAATATATATTGCAAACAATAACATTTGTGTGTATTAGACCAATAAATTATGATCAATTCTTCCCTCTCAATTGGTTCAGGGTCAGGAACCATATGTTACATGCGATATGTAATTAATAGATATACCATGATTCACTAAGATGGATTCTCCAAAATAGATTGGAGTATATGTTAGTTTTCCTAACATAAGGGGAGATAATAAGCAGCTAAGAAATACGTTGTGAATTATTGTTAGTACGTTCCCCATTTAAAAGATAATTCTAGTCAAATACCAAAAGCATTTGCTGACCTAATATTGATTTTATATTTAGCAGCAGATGCTCCTACTATGTGTCCCTGAAAGACAAAGTCTATAGCATGCATGAAGCATGGAAGATCAATCGGTTCAAAATAAAATAATTCTTGAAAAGAAAATGGAGCAAATGATCATAGTAAAGAGGCAATATGCTCTTGAAGAGCGACGACATAACGCTTCGTGAAACCTCCAGAAGAGGTTAGGTACCTAAAAATAATGAAGTGATGAGTTCTCAATAAGTTATTGTAACACCCCGTATTCAAGTATATGTATTGGCGTATTCAAGTACGTGTATTGGTCTTATTTATATAGAATTAATTTTTTTTATCTTATTTATATCGAAATTTGTCCGTCGATGGTTCCATGCGAAGGTTATTGAATAAGCTTTCCAACGATATAAAGATTTCCAAAAACGGATAGGTTTCGAATATAATCGAGCACGTTCAAAACTATAAAACGGTGGCCGGGATATTTGGGAATAGTAAATGTGTAGGAAAATTTCCTGCACACAAACTACTGAGGCCAGCCGAATTTTTTGGGTCAACTTCAAACGACCATAACTCCTTGTACAGGACGAACTGGGTGGCCTACTTTATATGAAATGAAAGCCCTTTAAATTATCCTTCCAACGATACCAATTTCACCCAAATCTGATATCGGAGCAAAGAGTTATGGTCGATCTACTTTAGCTTATCAAAACAGTCCACCAAAGGACAGATTTGACATTATTTAAATTTTAAAGGCATTTTGGTCATTTCCTATTATATTATGGACGGGAATATGTGTATATATACATGTATATGAGTTCAAAAACTCATTTTCATCATCAATCATTGAGAAAGAACAAACCCTAGCCAAATTTGACCTTTAAATTACTTTTGATTCAACCGTAGAAATTCTAAAGTAATCCGATAACTGCGTTTGTCATCTCGACAGCTTCGAACGACACCTATTATTTGTGAAAATAGGATTGCATAATCAAGAGGTGAATTCTAAGGTATGAATATTGTTTGCCTTTGTTCTTTTCCATATGTATATGTGTAATAGAGGATTATATGTATTGGTTGTTATTGAAAGGTGATGAAAATAGGGTTATGAACTATTTTGCATGGTTTGGTTGTATTGAATTGTGGAAGGTGGATATGGTAATTGAGTTATGAAAGGTGGATATGGTGATATACTATTGAATTGATGATTATTTATGTCTATGGATCAATTTGGTTTAATGGATTGGTTGGAAAGATAAATGAATCCAAACTTGATATTGGAGGATGTTGTATGAATATGCATGGCATGTGAATGTAATTGGAGTATAAGAGGGTTAAAGTGACACCCTTTATGGTGTAATTAAGGCTTACTACTTAACCACTAGTTTGGTGAAATTCAAAAAATTGAATTGTGACGTTTGGTCGCTAATACTAGATTGCTATATATGTTCATTGTAGATAAGTAATCCAAAAAGACGGGAAGTCCATTTGGGACTAGTATTGAAGGTTGACAGTTAGGTATGTAAAGCATACTCTATACCATATCTTTGGCATGAAAGTGAACAATTGTTCTATTAAGAAAGTTTCCAAAGTTATTCAGTAACATGTGATCCATAATGGTTTTGTATGATGTCCTACGTTACCAATGAACTTGTTTCTACCCTACAAGATGTCAAGACATTCCAATACTTACTTGTTTTTCAAATCTTACATGTTTATTGCACTAATGAATGTCAGAAGGTATCCGGTTACTCAAACAAGATCCATGTGCTATTAATGACTCCAAAACGTTTCATTGATATACCAATAAGTTCCTACTTCATTGTTATGGCATTGATGACTCCAAAATACTTCATTGATGTGCCAATGAGTTCTTACTTCATTGTTATTGCATTGATGGTCTAGTTATATGTCTCTTATTGATGTATCATTGTTTCAAAGTATCAAAAATGTGGTGGCGACCGAAATAACAATCTCAAAGATTAATTGAACTAAGTGATGAAAGTTCTCTCTTATCGGGTGGTATCCCAGGGGCATAACCCTATCATGGGTCGATCCCTATTTATGTGTTTATGGGTGGTATCCCATGGGCATAAGCCTATCACGGGTCGATCCCAGTTGATATGTACTGGAGGCAGCCTAATGGTCACAGTACAGTACAGTAATGATTACAAAGATGATAAGAACAAAGGTAAAGTGATTGAATAAATACAATGTACAGGTTGTCACAAGTTCTAGTAAGTGTGGTCCACACCTATTACGATTTATTCACTTGTTTTTGATTTCTATTGAGCTCCTATATCATATGTGATTATCTATAGCTTTACATACTAAGTACATATTTCGTACTGACGTGCCCCACGGGGGACCTGCATTTCATGCTTCAGTCACAGGTACCTCAGCTCATACACCGCACAAGTAGGAGCCAGGATATCCAGCTGCTTTTGGTGAGCTCCAGTTTGCTTCGGGGCTTTTCGTGTCATATCCAGTCACTTTTGGTATTGTATAGAAGTTAGTTATATGGCGGGGTGTGTCCCGACCTTAGTTAAACTCTGTGTATTGTCTAGAGGCTTTGTAGACCTAATGTACAGTCAAGGTGGTGTTTTGTTAATAGACTTGATGGCTCCAACGGCCAAGTATTGTATATACATATATATGTGTGCTTGAGCTTATACAGGTGATTATTTCCTTTTATATGCGACATGATGCTGTCCGAATTTTGGGTTGTCATAGAGGTATGCATGGGGAGTATAAGGTTATGAGCTGGTTCTCCCAGGCCTCCTCGGTTGCGGGTGCCAGTCCGCCCCAATAGTATTTGAGGCGTGACAGTTATGTTGTAATGTGAAACGATACAAACGATATATCATCGACGATATCGTTAGTACAATAGCGCGCAATATTGTATAATATTATGAGGATCTGAATTCTACGTTTATTTAAACATGCTGACGTAGAAATAATTATCAAGTGAAATATACTTCTTGGTAAGCATAAGGTTTATTTGGCCAGTAGTCCTGACACTAGAAGATGTCATGTATTTAATATTGAATGGTTCACTTGATAATGAAATTTAGTTGAGAATCCCAGAAGGATTAAAGATGCCTGAAACATATAGTTCAAAGTCTCGAGAATTATATTTAATCAAATTATAAAGATCGTTATACGATTTAAAATAATCAGGGCAATCGCCTTAGTGAGTACTTGAGGAACGAAGGTTACATAAATGATGTTATTTGTCCTTAGATGTTCATTAAGAAAATGGCATCAAGATTTGTTATAATCTTTGTTTATATGGATGACATAAATCTCATTGTAACTTCAGAAGAGGTCTAAAATGACAATTGAATATCTAAAGAAAGAATTCCAAATGAAAGATCTTGGAAGGACAAAGTTTTGTCTTGGTCTGCAAATTGAACATTTAGCAGACGGGATCTTCATCCACCAATCTGCCAATATTGAGAATGTCTTGAAATAATTTTACACGGACAAAACACATTCATTAAATAATCTAATGATTGTTCGATCACTTGAAGTGAGTAAAGATTCATTTCTACCTCCAGAAGAGGGTGAAGAGATTTTTGATCCTGAAGTACTATATCTCAATGCTATTGATACACTTATGTATTTTGCTAATAGCACAAGGCTTCATATAGTCCATTCTGTTAATTTTTTAGTCAGGTACAGTTCTTCTTTCTTATATAGACATTGAAACGGAGGTAATCATATAGTGCGATATCTAAAAGGGCCTATTGATATGAGTTTATTTTATACTAACAAAGATAGTTTAGATCTTGTTAGCTATGCAACTATAGGTTATTTATTTGAACCATATAAAGCATGATCTCAAACAGGTTATGTGTTTACATATGGAGGTACTGCTATGTCATGATGATTTACAAAGTAGTCTATTGTTGATACTTCTTCAAATCATGTTTAGATAATAGCGATTAATGAGGAAAGTAGAGAATGCATATGGCCGAGATCAGTGGTACATTCCACCAAAGAGAAATGTGGCTAGAAGTTTGATATCAAGATACCCACAGTCATATTTGAAGACAATGCATCATACATAACTCAACTAAAAGAAGTCTTTATAAAGGGAGATAGAACAAAACACATTTTGCCAAAGTTTTTCTTCAACGCATGATCTCCAGAAGAATGACGGCATTGATGTACAACAAATACATTCAAGTGACAATCCATTAGATTTGTTCGCCAAGTCTTTTACCAACTTCAACGTTTGAGAAGATGATACACAAGATTGGAATGCGAAGACTAAACCGGTTGAATCGAAGTCTTCATCAGGGGGAGTAAGAATGCACGTTGTATTCTTTTTTCCTTAACCAAGGTTTTTATCCCACTGAGTTTTTCCTGATAGGGTTTTTAATGAAGCAACACTCAAATGCGTATTCAAATAGTTTCGTTTTACATGGATATCTAAGAAAGAGTATTATGAAACATGATTGAATGTCCATGTGTCCAAAAGAGGAAACATGTGACAAAGCCTTAGTTTGGCTAAAGCCAACTAAGCTACCACCTTTTTTAAGTTGGAATTATCCAACATAGGCTACAAATAGCCATGACCTTGTATAGAAAAGCTAGTGGTGTGAAATATTAATACAAAATTCTCCCTTGTTCCGTTACTTACACTTGGTTATTTTACATAATTTTATATCACCCTTTAATTTATATTGGAAATACTTGATTTTTGAACTATTTAGAGGAACTCAATTCACTAATTAAATGATTCAACACTTAATAATTTGCTAAGCTTGTAAAAAAATTACAAATGGAGGGATCAAAAGTTTGCAATACCATTGAATTGAAGGCTAAACATGCTTATACAAGAAATCATAAGGTACTAAATCAAAATTTACCAATTATTGAAGGACTAAAAGTGCTAATTTCCTTTAATTAACATTAGTATTCCTTATTGCTAGCTTAATTCCATAAGCAATTCTAGAATATCCAAAATACAATTTTTTTTTTTTTATAATCATGGTGTCTAGGCCAGTACCAGTTTTTACACACCTCGATTAAATTTACGGAATATCTGTCACCTCTAATCAGCAACAAATATCAGGTAATTCTGTCCAAAATACAATTGTTCAAACAACATTTATAAATAAGCACAAATATACTATAAAATTCTTAAGATGTGAGGGTTCAACAATAGTCTTGCTCAATAGATATTTTGCTACTCACTCATGATCCATTAGCTGCAAACATGTAAAGAAAAAAGGGTGTAAATAATGGAACTTTAATATAATCTAAGAAAAAATATAAGTTATACAAATTGTTAGTGTATATATGTTTTAAGTATATCTAATACATACAGATATATGAACTTGATTTAGCTAGCAAATCAATACTTCAATTTTATGTTTTTTTCGTGGGGTATATATTCACTCTGATAAATAAAATAATTTACTTACAAAAACAAAGGTGTTTTTTAGTAGAAGGTGAAGAAATTTTGAGAAGCTCAAAAAAGTAGATTCTTTTTAATATATTTCTTTGAATAACATTTTTGAGATAATATACCTAGAAATACTTTGTAAAAATTTGATCAAATATTAATTGTTATTAAAAAGATATTTTTCAAACTGACTATCCAAACAAAGCCGGCTGAAGCATAAAGCTTCTAAGGCTTTAGGCACTAAAAATTTAAGGGTCTCAATTTCTTAACATGTGTATATATATATTATATATATATATATATATTTAAATAAGTGGTGTTTTTAGTTTAAGTATATTTTTTATAAATTATTTATTTTTAAAAAATAAGGAGCGTTTTAACTAATTTAATAGTAATTAAATGTCTTAAATAAAAAAATAAGTCTTTAATGATGTATCATGTATAAAAATAAGAATAATTCAGGAAACATAAGATAATTCCTTCTTGAAATTTCAAAATATCACTTATGAAATAAAATGAAATGGCTACAACAACTACATATCTAAGAACGGAGAAAGTACTCAATATGTCTTAATTATGTGTGGCGGTTAGATCTTAAGGATTAAATGAGTTATTTTTTATAGTAATTTTTCATATTTTTTCTAAAAGTATTTTAAATTGTAATTATTATGGGATAGAGAAAGTATTTAAAATTTTGTATATGAAAAACTAAAAAAATAGACTTCAAATGATATTCTATACAATATATGATTTTATTTTATTAATAAAATTTTGAGGCCTTTCGTTGAAGTTTTGCTTTAGACTCTCATATTTGTTGAGCCGCCCCTATAGCTAAATCAAACTGTTCCTCACCAAAAAAGTTTTTTTTTTTCTCGAATTTTCTTTTGTGAGATTTTTTTTTTTTCAAAATAAGCTAAACTCTGAAAGTTTGACCAAAAAGGTTAGATGTGTGTCTCAAATCGGACAAAGATTACTATCTTATCATATTGTGTATTTGTGTTCTTTGCAATTTAAAATGTGTAATCCTTTCAATCCGATCAAAATTTAATGGGTTGTGTATCTCAAATAGAGTAAATTGAGATCGATGAAATAATATATTTTATACAAAAAATTACCGGATGGTGATATTGAAGGGGGTGAGCGAATACAAGGAGTAAAAGTTCTTTTACTCGCATGCAATCCTTCTCCAATGTTATAGCCATCACCTCGATGACCTACGTTCAAAAAGGATTTAAGTTATAAACACACACTTGTATTATTATCTATCTATTCATATACATATCAAGAAATGTGTTTCAAGAATCGATCGGTTACCCCTTATCAACGGCTAGAGGATGAGAAAAGAAGATGTCTAGTATTATATAATATAATCATATTATGAACAGCAGCGACAACATATTTAGTGTATTCATAGATAATGAGAACTGAAGAAGGTAGAACGTATGCAGACCGTACTTTTACTTCAAAGATGAGGTAAGGGGATGTTTTCGAATAGAACCCCGGCTCAAAACCAAAAATGACTAGGAAAAAAGTCGTAATAGACCTACAAGAGATATAGACAATAATCGAACACAACAGCTAGTCGCAAAACACTACTACAACATAATAATACTACATTAAACTATAGAAAACACTGGATAACATCAAAAGTCTAATAACAAGAAACTATAAAAGTAATCCTACAAATTTAGCAAATATGTAAATATAAAGAAGTCATAGTGAAATAGTAATACACACCTTGCAATCTCCCAAAGGTTATTGAGGATAGAAAGAGAATTATGACAAAACAATTTAAGAAAAACAAAGAGAGGGTTTTGTGATTCATGGCTTCAAAAGAGAGGGGAAAGAAGATCAAATTGGAGAAAAGGGAATTAATTTCTTAATAATATTGGGTGATTATATTTTTAATCAATAAGCTTATATGCTTCCCCTTTTATAATATTCCTCAAGGGAACAATGATAAAACAAATTCATTCATAAATATGTGAACACTTTAATGTTTGAATTTTTCTCACTTTCATTTTCCCAATTTTTAAGACTTGACTTGGAGTCTTTTTGGCTGACATTTTTGGGGTTATTTGGTGGAATTTATGCATCAACATGAGTGGTTTTTCATGTAATTAAAAAAAATTATTTTACTAGGTAATTTCATTATGTTGACGAATTAGAAACGCGTGGAGTGTGGACCCTTTGCTGTTAGAAAATTCTAAATTTCTTCTGAGCAATTTTCATAAAAATGCATTGTTATATGTGCTAATTATTCAACATAACAATAGTTTTAATAATTATATATAGTATATCACTGTGCATAGATATATATCTGTGCATTATGTGTATCTTGCATATTTGTGCATTGTTAAGTCCTTAGGTTTCGTTTGGTAGAGTGTATTGAAAAATTAATGCATACATTAATTTAATATGTATTATTAATACCTTATTTGGTATCTATTGTGTATTGAGGTATGTATTACTAATACCTCAAAATTCATGGTATTAGCAATGCAATGGATTCAATACATGCATTAACATGATTAAAGACACTATTGTCCCTCAAAAAAAAATTTCACATCCTTTATAACATATATATAAAGGATATTTTTGTAATTTTTTTTTTAGAAATTATTTAATTTATGTTATTTTTAATACATTAAACCAAACACTGCAAGAAAAATACAAGCATAACTAATGCAAGCATAGCTAACACAAACATTACTAATACAAACATTACTAACACACCATATTTTGCATTATTCTTATACACTCTACCAAACTACCCCTTAATTTACTACGCGCTCTCCAGTGGAGAACGCAGGACTTTGTAGAGAATAGCAGAAGAAAGATGTAGTTGGAGAGACCTTTTGCTAGTCCAAGATCGTTAACTAAAATTGGGAAGATTCAACTAAGAAGAGAAAGCTATGAAAGTAGAAGGAAGATTTGAATAAGAGAACTTAGGTATAGAAGAAGTCTACTTTATATGTTTTGTATTGGATTTATTTTTGGATGGTAACAAATGTTCAAGACATCTTTATTTATACTTGTGTATAGATAATTCTAGAAAATCTTCTAGATACTTCTACAAGAAAAATCTAGAAATCTTTATCTTCTACTTCAACTCTAGATATTTCCTTATCTAAGTGGCTATCCTAGATTATCCTCGAAACTTATCTAGAACCTATGTTTCATTAACTAGACTATTCTAGAAAATTAACTAGAAAGCTATGATACTTATTCTTTTAAAAAAATCCACTTTAGATATTTTTCACCCTCCGCCTTAAAGGGATTTTTTGGAAGTTATCCTAAACTTGTTCCAGAAGAACTCAAATGAAGCTTCGAACCATGCCTTGGTGAAACTCTTAGCCATTTTTCCTAATTTCTTTTTCTCCTTCCAATGATGAAGATTTTTCGTCATCGATTTGTCCTTACTGTGTTTTATGATGTTGAGTTCTCGAGCTCCCCCTTTCTCCGAACTCTTCCATAACTTCATTATCTGAAAACACACATGTGATGGAAAAGTTTGGATCTCTAGCATTCAAGATTTTCGAACTTACTCTTTCTGAAGCAACTCCATAACACATGGACATTTCATCTATATCAGCCTCCTCATTTGATTCGATGACGATCTGATCATTAATTTTTTGTGAAGCCTTAGCACCATAATAGGATCCTCCACTAGATTCTGTTTCTAGCTCTTCAATCATATTGTATGTCTCTCCATATGAAATTGGGGCTTTAATTTCAATATCTTCATCTTTGATCTTTAGCTTCTTCATCAACTTCTAATATTTATTCGAAGCCAGTGATTGACCTTGATATGATAGATGATCGATCAGAGACTTCAACTTCCATTATATCACCCTCAATGTTTTCTCCGAAAAGGGCGTCACTGGCCTGTATAGTTTCACACACTGTTTGCTCAGGTTCTATTGCAACATCTTTCACGTTAAATTTTTATTATCAATTTCAGGATCTACTTCTTTGAATTTCTCGATAGCAGCTACCACTTCCCCAGTCGGAATGTCTTCAGTATTATCTTGCTTCTTATAAATGCCCCCTTTCCATACGATGAACTATATTATATCAGATGTAATCTCTTTTCAAATTTATGAAAGCCAAGGTATTTATTGCTCGATTCTCAGCTTCTAAGTATCTTTTCCAGTCTTCTTCTTCTTCTTCAATAACATTTTTAGTATGAGCTATGTTGCTTTCTGTGGCTCGACAAATCTTCTTATGTGTCCTACTTTTCTACACCGATAACATCTGAGAGACTTCTTATTATAATTGTTGAAAGACTCTTCCTTCTTTTTAGGCGAGCTTGAACCACCTGAGAATCGAGAGTGAGGCATATCTCTTGTTCTACCTTTAACCTTCCTTTTTTCAGCTACAAGAGCATTTCTTTCCCTTTTTTTGGCGAATTCACCAACCAATTACTTGGCTAGTAACTTCTATGACGACAACAAGTTCTCAAATTCTCCCAAGGATGGTGTTGATCCCATCCCTGAATTGATGTCACAAAGGGAATATATTCTGATTTCAAACCACAAAGGATGATTCTTCTCATTCATGCTTCAGATATAGCCTTATCCATATTCAATAAAGTAATCTCAGAACATAAGTTCTTAATCTTTAAAAAGTACCCTACAATAGAACGATTACCTTCAATGGTGTTCGCCAATTCATTCTTCAATATTTGTAGTCGAGCTTCATTCTTCTTGTTGAAAAACCAGTCTAGGGTCCTCCAAATATCATTAGCTGATTTACACCTTATAATATGGTCAAATAAATTGGAGGAGATGGACCTCTTCAGAATGAACTCCGCCTTCGCATTAATCTGTTTCCACTTCTTGTATGCACTACTATTCTCTGGTCCGTTGTTTGAAGAATTTGTGTTACTCCCATTAACAACATCCCACAAATCCTCGACCACAAGGTATGATTCCATACAAGTCTTCCATACCTTGTGATTGGACTGATTCGACAACTCTATTCCTAGTCTATTAACATGACCACTAAAATTCATTCGCACAAACCAGTTGAATCAACCACAAACTCGATCTTGAAATAAACACAAGTTGATCTACGACTTTGGCTCTGATACGATGTAGAGAATAGCAGAAGAAAGGTGTAGTTGGAGAGACCTTCTGCTAGCCCAAGAGCGTTAACTAAGATCGGAAGATTCAACTAAGAAGAGGAAGCAATGAAAGTAGAAGGAATATTTGAATAAGAGAGCTTAGGTATAGAAGAAGACTACTTTATATGCTTTGTATTGGATTTATTTTTGGATGGTTACAAATGTTCAAGACATTTCTATTTATACTTGTGTATAGGTGATTCTAGAAAATCTTCTAGATACTTTTACAAGAAAAATCTAGAGATCTTTATCTTCTATTTCTACTCTAGATATTTCCTTATCCAAGTGACTACACTAGATTATCCTAAAAACTTATCTAGAACCTATGTTTCACTAACTAGACCATTCTAGAAAATTAACTAGAAAACTATGATACTTATTCTTTCAAAAAATTCACTTTAGATATTTTCACAGACTTAGCGGTCATGGGTGCTTGAGAGGTTCGAACACATATATTAATGTCCAAAGCTTTAAAGTTCGACTTGAAAATTAAAGCACTCAGCTATCTATCTTCTTAATTTACTGGGTGCTTTTCTAAGCCTTATACCAATTTTTATACATTTTTTATATAAATATACATAATCTGACTCGAATGTAATGAATATCGGAGCACCAAAAAAATGATCATAGATCCGCACCAGTTGGCGCTCTGCATAAATACATGAGAAAATTGAAGGAAAGGTGTCTTTTAAGTCTTGAATGAAGGATTGGTGACATTGACCAACTTAAAGGGTCAAACATTATTAGGAAACTTGATTAAGTTAATGGTGGACTTGATTAATATTTTCAAAACTTTCTAATCTTTTCAAAAATACAAATCAACCCAACCCACACCCCTCTTTAATCTAAATAAACCACTATCTCTCTCCAGCTTCTCTCAACTCTCTCCCAACTAACAGTTCTGCAAAATTTCTCCCTTTAACCTCCGACGATAAATAGTAGGGCGATTTTCTTTTTGACTTTCAACCGTCAAACGACGTGAAGACTTATCTGGCGAAAATAACTTCGAGTTCTTCGTCGTTCTATTTCTTTTTTCATAGGTAAAAAATTATGAAGAAACAGGGGAACTTGAGCCAACTACTCTTCTAGTATTGAAATGTGGACTAAATAAAACCCTAATTTCTTTCATTTCTTCTTCTTGTTGTCATACTATTGATTCAAATTTGTTGGTGATTTTTCATCACAGTTGATGTTCTTAGTGTGCGTATGTGTGTGTGATGTGTTGGTGTTGCTGGGTTGATTTGTTGTTTGTCTTGGTAAAAATGGTATTGAAACAGATAAAACATCTGATGTAACAAATGAAACATATGATGCAACAGATGAAAATCTGATGCAACTATGAAAATCTGATGCAACAGGTGAACAATCTAACAGATCATTAATCTGTTGCGACAGACAACTCTTCTGTTTGGAAGAAATCTAAACAATATTAATCCAACAGATAACTGATTAATGATTTTTTTTATTCTTTCCAACGGTTTACTCTTCATTTTGTAATAAATTAGTGACTGTTTTTATTTTTCCAATGGTTTACTCATTCGTTGCTATAGGTTGGTTATATGTTGTAACAGATAACATACCTGGTGCAACAAATTAGTTATCCATTTTTATTCTAACGGTTTACTCATCCGTTGGACAAGCAATTATATGTTGCAACAGATAAAATACCTGGTGCAATAGATTAGTGATCTATTTTTATGGTTTTCAACGGATTACTCATCCATTGCAACGGGTCGGTTAGATGTTGCATCAGATAAAATACCAGGTGCAACAGATTAGTGCTGTTTTTATAGTTCCCACGGATTACTCATTCGTTGCAACACGTCGGTTATATGCTGCAACAGATAACATACCTAGTACAACAGATTAGTTTTCTTTTGGAACTGTTATATTACTGTTATGCATTAATCAATTATAATCTATGTTATGTTCCTGTTAATTTAAGATAACATGGATCCTAAAAGGAAAGAAATAGAATCAAGTTCAAGTAAAGGAACAAGTGCAGCATCTCAGCTACATCCACCACTCTTTGAGCTTACTTTAAAAATGTTATCTCAATCAGGAGCAGAAGATAATGAACACGGGGAGGAGGAATCTTTCAAAAGAGATGATCCAAATGCTAATAGCCCTTCTGTCGAAGAGTTGGTCAAAACCTTTAGCATTGATCGTTATCCTCTGAGAATGAAGTGCGATGGCGCCACAGATTTAACGGGTGATCTTGTGGTTAAGCCAGTCATAGAAAAATCTTTCGATGCCTTCAGAAAAATACTTCGAGAACAAAAATTGGATTCTTATTTCAGTAAAAGCAGTTTTGGGAAATATATTGATTTGCGGGAGGACAACAATGCTCATTTTCAGATGAAAATGGTATATGATCTTCTCAAGCGCAGGTTTATGTATGACAACAAAGATAAAATAGATGAGGTGTGGATAAATTACTGTGACATGCCTGTTTGTTTTGGTTGGAAGGAGTTTGCCATAGTTACTGGACTAAAATGTTATCCTCCTTTTTCTTCTCAAGTTATACCTACTCTTACCCAAAAAAGCATCCCGCACATCCAAAAAAGGAAAAGGCAAGTCGAGTGATCGTGATGACCTGGTGTCCATTGTTAGTCCAAGCTTCAAAAAAAAAAATCTGATAAAAGCGTTGAAAGGTTAAGGACTTTCAAAGAAGCACAAGCAATCATTGTGCTTGGTTTGGTTTGTACATAGTGTTCTTTGGGCGAGAGACGTTAACAACAACATAAGCCTCGGTTTAATAAATCTCTCCGAGGATCTTGAAGCATTTAACAGCTATCCTTAGGGTTATGAACGCTTCAAAATGACAGTTGAATATTTGTTTACTCTATTAACGCCAAAAACAGTCAACTTATATGGCTTTCCATGGGCCTTCATGATAAATATTTCTTTTATCATGATATGATTCATCATTTTTTTTATTCAATAATGCTTTTGATTTATTGGTGTTATGTGATAGGCTTGGGCATTTGAAGCCATTCTTTATTTGAGACAACAAGTGAACTACCAGGAAGAAGTTTCCTGTCCAAGAATTCTGAGATGGTTGTTGGCCAAAATCGATAAAAATACAAAATTTCTTGATCTTTTCAATCTTCCAAGGAAGCAGTAAGTCCAATTCTAGTCAAGTTTTTGTTTTAATTAATGATTAAATAATTTAAACAACATTCTTAATATATGTACCGATTTATTTTAGATTGTCCATCCGTGGCTTGTTCCGACCAACCGAGAGTTGAAGATGCCATTTTTCTTACTTTACGGTCTATGCAAACTTTATCGGATCCGAAGGTCGTTGATGAAATAAAAATGAAATTGTTTGGAGCAACAACTTTCACAAGAAAAACAATTTTAGAGGGCGGGGCTAATGGTGCTTCTCTTACAGTTTTTGAAACAACAAGCCATTATGATTATGATCATAATGGTTGTATAGATTTTTCTCCAGATTTTGCCGCATCTAGCGAATGTTCTTCATGCAAATGTCAAGATTGCAAGGCAAAACACGATGGAGTGATTAATGCTATTAATGCACTAACTGCTTCTGTAAAGGAAGGAAGAAGGTGAATGTATATTATCTGTTCCAAAAAACAAACAGGCACATATCTATTTCAACAGATGATACATTTGCTGAAAATTATCTTACAGATATATACATCTGTTCGAAATTATCATACTGGTCTGATTTACCTGTTCGAATTTGTCCCAACAGATAACCCATCTGATGCAACATAAGACTCATCTTTTGCAACAGATGGAAAATCTGTTATATATCTCTACTTAGCATTGACAATTTTAACTTTTCAGGTAGATGTCACAGCTACTGCCGAAGAGCATAATATCACAGTTGATAATCCATCAACTGCTTCCAAAGATGAAGAAAAAGTGGAGCCTGTCAGTTTGGAAGAACGAAAGAATTACCCATTTGAAGGGTTCAACATATCGGATGAAGCTCCAAAAAAACTAACACAGTTGATCAACGACTATTCAGAATGGATTTCCGATGGGCTGTTAAAGCATCATGCCGGCAGGTACATAAATCAATTTTATTGATATTGGTTTATATAATTCTTGTTGTAAGAACCTGACATTACCACATATAAATCATCATGTAGAAAATAAAATGGCGAGCGCTAAAAGAGAGGTGCATCTGAGTTTATGACTCGATGTCGCGAAGGGGACGTTCCAGGCCATCGACTGAGATACAAAAGCTGGCCAAAATATTGCCTAGTTACCTTGATATGAGTGACTTTTTGGATCAAAAGGTTCGTACTGATTGGTCGACGATTGAAGCATCCCGGGATAAAATGGCTAATCCATTTGATGTACAATATATTGATGGAATTGCTCAACAAACCTTTGGTAGCCTGTAAATTGTAACAAACCATTTTTTGCACTTGGCAAATTGTTATGACATTGTACTTTTCGGTAATGTATAGTTATTGCGTGTTTAATATACTAGCTATCTATGAATGAGAATTGGATAAACTTTGAACTGATGGAGAAATCAAAAATCGCGTAGAGATAGATACTTCTTCTTTTTTTTTTTTTTGAGAAACCAAAATCTCGGAGAAATATATTTGCCTATCAAATCTTAATGTCATTACTAAGCGTATGTGAATGACACTTTCTAAATGTTCTCTGATCATCTATCTTTATTCAGGGTAGGCTACAGATGGATTGTTGCCCTTGGCTGTTATGCTGTGCTACTTATATCTGGTTTTATTCAAGGTCTGACATCTCGGATGTGTCATCTCAATGCTTGACGTTAAATACCTTGATGACTTCATATGGTCATATTTAGACGTTACTCCTTCTAGTTCAATTTGTTTGTCTGGTTTTGACTCGACATAGAGTTTAAGAAAGTAAGAAGACTTTTGAATCTTGCATTCTTAAATATGTCACGTGGAAAGTTAGATTTAAAGAGTTACCAAAAAAGGAAAGAGGCATTCTTTTATAAACAAACTAAAATGAAAAGTAAGAAAAACAAATTGAAATGGAGGAAGAATTTTATGGATATCGTCCTTTCCATTTTCCTGGTTTTCTTTTTCTCTTCCTTTCTGCTTTCGCTCCTCATATTTTAGAATGGAACGTCCATAAATAAATCATGCTTGCCTGATGCAGTTGGATATTACTATTTCTATTCCAGTCAAGTGCATAGAGGCGTTGTTTATGGTGATCAACCGAGAAATAGGTATACTTTGTGAAATTTAGTCCTTATTTTCATAGGCTTTGTCAAAAAAAGAAGTCCTTATTTTCAGATGCTTGAGCATATGATGTATGTCTTCATGGGTTTATACCTGATTAAAGTCTCATGGTGTAGGCATGATCTGTATCTGCCAAAAAACATGAACGGGCCAAAACCAGTTGTTGCATTTGTAACAGGTGGAGCATGGATCATTGGGTGCGTAATTAAGTCATTTCCTTCAATCACATCCATTTATCCTTATAACTGAGGAATATAAGAGGTGTTGCAAAATCTAGTCTGATATAATATGACCTGGCAGCTTCTATCTGTTCGTTAAGTGCAGACACTGTTACATTTTCTTAAAACCATTCATGTTATAAACATCGAAAGCAGATCTATTTTGAGGATTATTGTTCCTATTGTTGACTATGTTAAATGGCTACACTGTGGAAGCTTTCGTTTACATTGTATTCCAAACACATAGTTAAAATAGGTTACTCCTTGTTATCTTGTTTAAGCGAGTCAGAATTGGTTTGATGAAATTTGTTCTTAGTTATTCGTTCTTCTTTGATTTACAGCTACAAAGCTTGGGGTTCTCTTCTAGGGCAACAATTGTCAGAAAGAGACATCATCGTGGCATGCATTGATTACAGGTGATCTCTATTTCGTCTGAGAAAAACAGTGCTTTTTGGGGGCTGGGTGTTTTTGAGCTTAATGTACCTTTGCGTGATGTTAAGTAATTGATGCTCTTAGTTTCTTGCACATATGTGAGTTATTCAGTTTTGGTTTATGCATGAAAGATTTGGGCATTTCGACTTGTTTACCACATGATACATTATCTGAAAAAAGGAGTTCTATGTTACTATGTTTTTGTTTATATTCACTGAAATTATCATTTTTGCACCCTAAATATAATTTTTAAGATCATTAATACCTTTCTCGTAACTTTCACAACCTGCAACAATCATGTGCTGTGAAATGATACAATAGAACGTAAACTGTTGGTTTACTGTATATGTGATGATGCATGTAATGCGCATTACTTATTTTCTGTTCCTCATAAAATAACCTTTCTAGCATCCAAACAAAAAAAAATCTCTCTCACAATATAACTGCCAATTCATTCGAAAGGAACCAGCTAGTATCATATGGAAATATTAGTTTACCAAGTTGAAGAGGATTAAGAGGAGCACGATGTCCCAGATGTGATGTAAGCTCTGTGCAACCGAGGAAGACAAATTCCAAGTCAATTTTTCTTCCATTGTTTCTCTCATGTTGCATATGCTATATGTTGGATCGTTCAGTGCACGCTTCAATTGCACTTGTATGCGACCACATTAATTGCTTGCAGAAATTTTCCTCAAGGAACAATTAGTGACATGGTTAAGGATGCTTCTCAAGGTATCTCCTTTATTTGCAACAAGATTGCTGAATATGGAGGTGATCCTAACAGGTAGTCGATTTGTTTTCTCCTTGCATTCTCATGAATAATCCCCTCTAGTTAAGAATGAAATATCGTGGTTCATTGTTCTTCTAGAATTTACTTGATGGGGCAATCCGCTGGTGCACATATTGCTGCATGTACTCTCTTGGAGCAGGCAATCAAGGAGGCTGATGCGGAACAGAGAGCTTCCTGGAGTGTCTCCCAAGTAAAGGCGTATTTTGGTCTATCTGGCGGGTATGTTCTTGTTCAAGTCCCTGGGGTTATAAGGCGTCGAGTCTTTTTTCTTCCTTTAGGTCCTTTTGAAAACCTTAAATTGCCAGATGAAATTAGAATTTCAATTGAACTGACTTTTGAATCGAGGGTCTATGAGAAACAGCCTCTCTACCTCTGAGGTAGGGCTAAGGTCTGCGTATACTCTATTCTCTCTGTCTCACACTCTGTATTTTTGTTGTTGTTGAATGATATAAGTGGTTCATTATATTCCATGAAATTAATTTCATAATCTTTGCGTACGATTTTCCATCAACTTGCGAAATCAATGTCATTTCTTTTAGAGCTCAAAATTTTACTTATTTATTCAGAAGTGTGTACTCAGCAATTGTTGCTATAGAAGTTATAAGTTCTCTAATAAGGTCACCGGCAAAATGATAAATGAGGTATCTCTTTTCTTTTTTTGATAGCGGCATTGATTGAACTAATACTCCATTTTTAACACATGAGCAGGTATAATTTCCTTAAGCTTATTGATCACTTCCATAGCCGAGGTTTGTACCGTTCAATTTTGTTAAGGTATATATATTACTGATCACTTCTGGTACTATATGTATGCTTTTACGAATGCATACTGCTATCCAAAATTTTCCAGTACATGTCGCTGATATTGTTTTTGGCACTTGCACAGCATCATGGAAGGGGAACAAGGTCTAAGATGATACTCACCAGAAGTAATGGCACAGGACCCAAACGCTAAAAATGCTGTTTCTCTTCTTCCTCCTATTGTCCTTTTCCATGGCACTGCAGATTATTCCATTCCATGTGATTCCAGGTTTGAACCTCCCCTTTATGTACTTATTTACTGTTGCTATAACTGCCCCGCGTACAATTCAGTTACTAAATATAGAAATGTGTTCTTTCTGGGATTGACTAAAATGGAAGGGTTTCACATAAATTGAGACGGAGGGAGTAACTTTTGATGCTTAATAGTTTCAAGCTCACCATGAGTGGGAATCTCTGGAAAGAGATGATTTATTTTAGTTTGATGACTATTTGACTGGTCGAAGATTTCCTTAGTATATGATAATTACTAACAGCATTTCATGTAGAGCCTTAATATTTGCTAAGCGTAAAACATTGGTTGAGGAGAATGAGTTATTATATCTTTATATCGGTTGTTGCGCCTTCATGTTATGATGTTATATTGTCTTACAAACCGTTAAACATAAAAAATCGATAAGAAAATATCTTATTAGTTGGTTATTGATTTTGCATATATAAAAATCAAAAATCGATAAATCAAACCAATAACACATAAAATCGAACCGAACCGACCGATGCACCCCTAATCATTCCACATCTTTAGTCTTATAAGCTGCAAATGGTTACTTTTCAAAATTAGTTTTCCAAAAAATACTTTCGATAAAAGATATTTTTCAAAATAAACAAATTTTAAATATTTGTCCATTTATTTCCTTCGTCTCAATCCATATATGTTAGCTTGACTTGACATGATTTTAAAAAAAGAAAGATTTTTTAAACTTGGAATCTAAAGTAAGTCATATTAGATGACGGCTATAAATTATTTTATTAAGGAAGATATTTTAAAGTTAAATTGTGACTACTAAATATAAAATGTGTCGTTTTTTTTAGACTGATTAAAAAGAAAGTGAATCATAAAAATGTTCATACAAAATTTAGGAGATAAAATTCACATGTTATTATTTTAAGGCATTATACATAAACATACTCTTTAACTTGGTGTCAGCTCACATCTATGATCTCCAATTTTAGATGTGTACAAATAGACACACGCGTCTTATGTGACATAATACATGTAAGACATCATGTAAGACATGAATTGATCACGTATGACGCTTCATAGGATGCATATAATGTACTTGTTCAACTTTATACAAGTTTAAGTGTCTACTCAAAGTTGAAGGGTGCAGATAAAAACTGAAGCCAAGTTAAAAGATAAATTTTTGTACGACGCTAGATCTATGACCTTCAACTATAGATGTGCACAATTAGGCACTTAAATTTATATAGATTTGAACAAGTAGACACACATATTTTATGTGGCATAATGCATGTAGGGCGCCATGTAGGACATGAATTGGCCACGTATAATGCCACATAGGATGCATGTTGTTCAACTATTTATGCATACTCAAAGTTAGATGGCACACATAAAAATTGAAGTTAAATTAAAAGACATAATTATGTATTATGCTTTATTTTAATTTATTATTTAGCTATAATAAGTTATGAGAATTGAGTAAGACAGAAGAGCTATCAACTTGAGAAAATTTTGTCACATAAAAAGTGAACCAAATGAAATTAATTTGATTTATGTCAAAGTCCAATTTCAAGCCCTAGTAGAAAAAAACAAAAACATGGAAAAATAAAGGTAGATTTTTCAAACAATTGAATAATCTCACTCACTTCTTTCCTTTTAAAAAAAAAAATAAAAAAAAATTCATAAAAGAGGTAGCACATATAGTAGCTTATTAATTAATCATGAATGATGAAACAAATTAACCTATCTGCTATTTATGAAATATCAAATCATATCATGGACTCTTTTCTTAACCCCCGTCCTTTAAAAAAATAAAATAAAACTGAGTGACTTTTAAAAGACAGAAAATACCCTACTACCCTCTTGAACTATATCCAAAATGATTGTCACACACCTCAACTTAAAGGAGGTCCTACTTTCTCTGAACTAATTATGAAAGTGTAATTTTGACACCCTTAATGCCTATGTGGCACACACGTGTGCCTACGTGGATACTTCAGTGTGTTGTGCCACGTATGTGCCACGTAGGCACTAAGGGTGTCAAAATTACACTTGTCACACCCCTTTTTTACGCGTACTCCAAAAATGTGTATATTTTAAAGTTCGAAAGGGCTTTATTATTTAAGTGAAAAGAAATGAAAATTTATTTCGGAAAAGGATTATTTGCATTTTTTATTCAGAGTCGCTACTTGGCATAATCCGGTGTGCCAAGTCACCTTTGGAAATTCATTTTAGAAACCATTTGACTCTTAAACTGGTTTGCGAACAGAGATTCCGGCTAAGGAATTCTGTTGACCGAGGGGAAGGTGTTAGGCACCCCTCGATCCCGTGGTTCAACCACGGTCGCTTAGTAGAGTGTATCGACTATTTTTGGCATTATGAAATGTATAAACCACACAAAAGAACGCAAAATAATCAAACAATAAACAAGACAAAGCAGTCCAAAAAACGTAAAGTCCAGTCCAATTATACAGTCCGAGAAAATAAATAATAAAAAAAATACGAAAATATAAATCCTAGTCTAAACTAAATCTAAGCTCCAATGCCTTACCCGACGCCGCGGGCCTTCATCACGATCATTTTCCGCCAACATGATACGTCGGGGCATTCCCCGGTGAATAAATACAAGTGATCTCGGGGCATTCCCCGGCTAAATAAATACATCTGAATTAAGCACGATAATCTAGACAGAGACATTCACACCCACATTCCAACATTCAACCAAAATAACAAGTTTTAAAATTTACCTACCCGGACCTATATTGCCTACCCATTGATGACATATCACATTCAATATCAACAACGTATCAAAAATATCGTAATATTCACTTTTGTCAATTTTTGAATCCCGTTCCCAAATTTATTTCAAACAATATGATTAAACATGCTCCGATTTAACAATTCACTTTTCAAAGTCCGAAACCAACATCAACCAACACATAACAATATCCGAACATACCAAACACGCAACAAATAAATCAGTCACACCCACAACATCACCAAAAAGTCAAAATAAATTAAAGATTCGGTTAGAAGAAATGGACCTCGATGAAATTTTATTCCAAATATCAGTCGATCAAGAGGATGACTCCGTGTACCGAAGAACCTCGAATCAGCCTCGACAACCCGACCAACTCGATATCGCGGATTACGATCCGAATAAATTTGAATCCAAGAACAACAACTCAATGTATATTGCCTAATCAATAACTTCAAACAGAAATCATAAACCCCCGAAGATGAAATTTCAATCTCGAAATCTAAGAGCAAAATAAACCCAGATTGAAACAAATTGACGACGAACGGCAAACCAACACTAGATGGACTACAGGAAAACCTCAAAATGATCGACACCAGCTCAGTATCGTACCCCAACGACCCGAACAAAAATCAAACATACCAAAATAGTGATGAAGAAAGACGGACTGGTCGAGTTTGGATCGGATTTGGGGGTACTCTCGCTGATTCCGATGTTTCTGGTTGTTGAGTAATGGTGGGGGTGGTGTTTTCGATTGCTGATTTCACGTTTTACGTTTTATGCTGATTATTGACGAGGAATATTTCGGCCAACCGATTCCGGCGATAATCTTGTTTCCCTATCGGACCCGTCCAGAAATCAACAAAGAACGGCAAGATTCTGGCAAAATGGTTGCCGGAGCAGCAACCAAACCCACTGAAACCCGCTTGCGAGTAACCCGAAATCAGCACAGTATTTTTTCTTTCAGATCTCGACTTCGAATCTCTCTCTCTCTCCCGTGTGCGAATCTCTCAGCGTGTATGATTTCTGAGTGTGGACTGTGCGTGCTATTTTTCTGTGAATCGTGATGAAGGAAGATGTTCGGTGCTTGCTATTTTGGTATGCTGAGGTCCGGTCAAAGGCGAAAAATGGGGATTCAAAAATGGTGTGCGTAGATAGCTCGGGGTGAGTGTGAATGAATTCTTGTGTCAAAAAAAATAGAGGGTCTTCTCTGTGTAATATGTGAACCGTGAAGAAGAAAAATAAAATTGGAATGTTCTCCGTTTTGTTTTTTTTTTACTGTTAGTCCCCTTTCCTGTGAAGAAGAAGATGATATCTATGGATGATGATGATGATAATATGGTTTAAAAAAAACGTGTAAAAAGGGTGGGGGGTAGGGTAGGGTAGTGGGATGGTGAGGTGGGGTAGGGTATGGGTTGTTAGAATGGATAAAATTTGTTATCAATTTTCTTAGAGTTGGTTGTTTTGTCCTTTTGTGCGGAGGTTATTATATGGGGTAGTACACATGGTAAGACGAGGGTAAAAAATGGATAACTTGGGTCTTCGGGAGGGACAAAATTAGGTGTCTACAACACTTTTAATTAGTTCAGGGGTAATAGGAACCCCTTTAAGTTTAGGTGTGTCTCTACCGTTTTAGGTATAGTTCAGAGTGGTAATAGGGTATTATCTATTTAAAAGATAAAATAAAATTGAATAAGTATGTGACCAATTATTCAAAATTGAATGACTTTTGGAGACGAAATAAAATTGAGTGATTATAATATTCAGTTACCCAACATTAAGTGATAATCTTTTGGTAACTATCTTTTAATGATATATGTCCCTTTTCTATGCTTTAGCAAGAAATTAAATTAGAATTTACAACAAAAATAACCTCCAAAAAATTCTTTCGAAACTTAAAATTTTAAATATGAATTGAATTCATATTATAGTCTTTTTTAGAATTTAATCCGATAAAATTTTAATATATACGATACTATCTTTTTTACTAGTCTATTAAAAATATCTTTATATTAACTATTTTTCAAAGATATGACATACCAAGTTGAACAAGATATCATAACCATCAATTTCACAAGATCAAGTCAAGCCCCTAAAAGAAACAACAAAAAAAAAAAATGGAAAAAGAAAGGTAGTTTTAAAACCCCCACACGACTCTTTCACTTTTATGATATTTGCTCGAGAGAAGTATTAATTACCCCTGAATTTGTCACGTTTTATTCATGTTACATCTGAACTTTTACTACTCCTAATTACTCTCGAACTTGTTGTTTTACAACATCGCGTGACACTTTTTTGTTGTTGTGGCAAAATATTTGAGTTCAAACTCCATCACGCGCGTGATGGAGGTATTTTTTTTTGCCAAATCAACATTTTCAATGATAAAAAAAAATGAAAAAACCCTATTTTCCTTCTATTTTTTCAAAAAAATCTATTATTCCTCTTCCTATTTATTATCCATCTTCCTCCATTACTTCCAATCTAAAAAAAAAAAATTCATTCTACTTAATCTACTTATTTCTAACTCCGTGAATTATAATAGGAGACTTGTTTGTGCATGTAGGTCTCCTCCAATTGTGAAAATTTCATGATCAGATGACAATTTCGAACGTAGATTCCTCAGTTGTATGCAGTATGGTATATGTAGTTATATTGGTTAACGATTTTTAGTCCTAACGATTTGATTTTCGATTTAACCGATAAGAAAACACTCATAAAATAGAAAAAGTAGTAACTAGCATGAAAAGAAACCGAATCTTAGTTGCAACCAAAATCCTACTTATATATTTATATATGGGATGTAAAATAATAATTTAGCATAAACTTATTGGATTATCGGTTTACCCAATAACCCAGTAAAAAAATCAAAATTGAATCAATAACCCAATAATTATTTTTATAAAATTATTAAAAAATCGTTAACGCAATAACGATAAATCAATAACATTTTTATCGGTTTGATTTTTATACATCCCTAACTTAAATTGCAATTTCTTACTCCATTAATTATAATAAGAAACATATTTTTGCATGTGAGTTTCCTTAAAATCCTAATCGAAAACTACTGTGAAACACTAACCGAAAAAAATAATTTCATACTTTTAACACACACAAAATAATATAAATTTTTAGATGATAGCTTACTTGATCGACGAAAATTCAACCTTTCACTATTTTGAAATAGAGGAAAATTGAAAAATATATTTTTTTACAGATAAATCAGATAATTAAGGGCAGAAGTGGATTATTTTTTAATATAGGATAAATATAAGGGAAGTGGATGATATTTATCCACATGAACAGTCACATCAACATTTTTTTTCACGTGTACGCGCGTGTATTACACACTGTGGACTATGGGCCGAAAAGAGTGACGCGATGTACTAAAAGAACAAGTTCGTGGGGGGGGGGGGGGGTACTTAGGACAAGTCAAAATTTAGATGTACCATAAATAAAATGTGACAAGATCAGGGGGGTAATTGATACTTCTCTCTATTTTCTTAAGCAAAAAAATAAATAAATAAATAAATATATATATATATATATATATATGTATAGATAGATAGATAGTGAGAGAGATATATATAGATATTATTGCCTTCATCTTATTTATATGTAATTAGATAAGACATGATACGGTTACAACTTATCGAAGACATGAAATTAAATATAGGAATGTGTGGATGACACATATTAGGGCAGAAAATTAAGTAGGTAGGAGTGCATTATCTTGTTGTCCTTGCCAGTAGTCATAAAACTACCCTTATAGTTTCTTGTTATTTGATTTATACTAGTATCTATTATTTCATGTAATTCGCTTATACTTAGCATTTTGTTGTACTACTGTTCTGATACTATTCATTGTTTTTACTATTTATTGTCTCCTATACTTTCATTATGTACTTTTTAGATTGCTTCTGTCTTGAGTCGGGGGTCTATAAACAACCTCTCTGCCTCACGTCTGAGGTAGAGGTAAGGTTTGTGTACACTTCGTTCTCCCTAAACCTCATCATGCGGAAGTACACTGAGTATGTTGTCATTGTTGTTGTTACTATTTTTGTTCATTTATTTTTCGAAAATGATATTTCTTTTATATGTTTAAAACTTTTTAATTTTAATTTTTCCATCTTTTCCAAATAATACTCTCTTGTAGGAGGTAATATACTAGCTCACTTCGATTGTTTACATCAAATAATGTAACTTTATGTAATTAAATAATTTAATAGAGTGAACATATATATTAATAGCTCATGATTTAGTGATAATTCATAGTGTGTTGAAACGTATGTCATGTATTTATTGATTTAATATATTTTAAGATAAATAATTTCAAAATTATTTATATCACTCCATAATTATAATAAGAGTTTAAGTTTTGTGCATGGTTAGGGTATAAAATATTCTATACTATAGGTAAACTTAATCTGTTATTGCAGGTTATCCCTTTTTTTAAATAAAAATTTAAAAAGAAAAAATTGGGTAACCTATAATAGCAGATAAAGTTTATCTGATTGTGTAGAATATTTTGTTATAACATCCTTAATATGAAATAAAAATCTCTCAAGAAAAGTCTAAGATTAAATGGTCCATACATTTGTGAATTCCTTATCATTGTTCCCTTGAGGATTATTATAAAAGGGTCATCATATAAGCTTATACTATTTTATTAGTTAAGCACCTCATCATATACACGTATATCTTGTAAAAATAATAAATATATTCCTTTTTCACCATATATCTTTTGAAGCCATGAATCACAAAGCATCTCTTTACTATTCATAGCCTTTTTTGTCTTAATTTTTTTTGTCTATCCTCAACAAACTCGAGGAGATTGTTAGGTATTTTTTTTTTTTAAATTTCCATTCGATGTTTGATATTTATATTGAGATTTGACTAACTTTAACTTCACAAATAAATTTTCTTTTATAAAGACAACTATACACTTGGAACTCAAAATTTTTAATTAAGGATGTGGAGTACTTACCGCTTCACCTCCACCACAAGTACTCTTTGGTCAAATGAAAATATTTCCTTTCTCCTTAATGGAGTTTTAACCTAAAAAAATAAAAAGAAATATTTCTCTTTAATTATTTGAATTGAGTTTAAGTTTTATGAAAAAAGAATGTAAAATACATAAAAAAAAAAAAAAATAGTATAGGGGTCGTTTGGCCTCAGGTATAAGAGATAAATAGTCTCGAAATTTTATTTCATGTTTGGTGTGAGGTATTAATTAGTACCCGGAATTATTTATCATACCATTTAGGCCACAGTGATGGAATAAGTTATCTCATATACGGGATAACAAATTCCGAAATAACTCTTTTCCAATCAAATGACCCCATTTATACAAATAGTCAGTTATATTTACTGTTTAATTTTTCTTGCCGATATATATTTTGATTATCCACTAATTATACATATATTCTATGTTTTTTTTTTTTTCAGAAGGAAAAATACCCTATGATCCATTACACAAAGGACCAATATGCAAGAAGAATATCTATGGCAAATGTATAGCCACTAAAAAACCACCCATTGCATTAAAACCAGCACCACATGCTTCAAAACCTTGCCTTCCTTATCCTTACAAATGCAATGGGAAACCATAGAAGCATATCGGAGTTCGGTGCACAAAATATTCCGTATTAACAGAATCCAAAGAAGAGATGCACCGTTTTATGATATTTCTATAAATGCACTATATATACACACATATATATGTGTGTACGCGTTATGTGTGTTTAGTTTATTGTCAGTATTGTTATACTATTGTATTTTGTTTTGGAATTTTTGAATTATGTAACACTCAACGTACACTCATTGTTTATATTATATCAATAAATGTGTACGAAATATTATTAATTAATACATATGGATGATATTAGAAGTATATAGATACACTTATTTCGGAAATGTTTTTATTATTATATGTATAGTTCGAGCGAAAGACAATGAGTATGTTCGCGACGAGTCATCAAATTTAGGAAAAATAACATAAGCATACATCATAACTTACCATATTTATACAAATCCTCATCCTTACAAAGTAATTACGAAAATTTCAGCTAATTATGTATCTTCATTGGATGTATCGAAAGATAATTATGTATCTCGACTGACCCAAAATCGAAAAAATACACCGAGAGATAATTATGTATCTTTACAAAGAAAAAAATGTATCTTCATTGGATGTATTATGTATCTCAACCGACCCAAAATTGGAAAATATGTATCGGAAGCTAATTATGTATCTTTACAAAGAAAAACATGTATTTTCGTTGGATGTATCGGGAGATAATTATGTATCTCGACAGACTCAAAATTAAAATTTTCGATAATTATTTAAAATGTCGAATTTTTCTGTAATGAAGCGCAAAACTGCCGGGATTTATGTTGTTTGTCCATAAAATTAAGGCGATGACATAAATGAACCAAACTTATATCATGGTCTTGTACCTACTAAGTAGAGAAAATTGAAGGAAAGGTGTCTTTTAAGTCTTGAATAAAGGATTAGTGACATTGACCAACTTAAAGGGTCAAACATCATTAGGAAACTTGATTAATTTAATTGTGGACTTGATTAATATTTTTAAAACTTTCTAATCTTTTCAAAAATACAAATCAACCCAACCCACACCCCTCTTCAATCCAAATCAACCACTCTCTCTCTCGACAGCTTTTCTCCACTCTCTTCCAACTAATAGTTCTGCAAAATTTCTCCCTTCAACCTCGGCGAAAAATAGTAGGGCGAGTTCCTTTTCGACTTTCAATAGTCAATCGACGTGAAGACTTCTCCGTTGACAACAACTTCGAGTTCTTCGACGTCCTATTTTTTTTCACAGGTAAAAAATTATGAAGAAACAGACGAACTTGCGCCAACTACTCTTTAGTATTGAAATGTGGACTGAATAAAACCCTAATTTCTGATATTTCTTCTTCTTGTTGTCGTACTATTGATTTGAATTTATTGGTGATTTTGGTCACAATTGATGTTCTTTTTGTGTGTGTGTGTGTGATGTGTTGGTATTGCTGGGTTGATTTGTTGTTTGTCTTGGTAAAAATGGTATAACAATAGACGAAACATCTAATGTAACAAATGAAACATTTCATGCTACAGATAAAAATATGATGCAACTATAAAAATCTGATGCAATAGGTGAATAATCTAACAGATTATTCATCTGTTGCGATAGACGACTCTTCTGTTTGGAAGAAATCTAAACAATATTGATCCAACAAATAACTTATTAGTGATCTTTTTTTATTCTTTTCAGCGGTTTACTCTTCATTTTGCAATAGATTAGTGACTGTTTTTATTCTTTCCAACGGTTTAATCATCCGTTGCAACAAGTCGGTTATATGTTAAAACAGATAACATACCTGGTGCAACAGATTAGTGATTTATTTTTATGGTTTCCAACGGATTACTCATCCGTTGCCATATGTTAGTTATATGTTGCAACTGATAAACTACCTGGTGCAACAGATCAGTGCTCTATTTTTATTCTTTCCAACAGTTTACTCATCTGTTGCAACATGTTGATTATATTTTGCAACAGATAACATACCTGGTGCAACAGATTAGTGATTTGTTTTTATGATTTCCAACAGATTACTCATCCATTTCAATGGGTCGGTTATATGTTGCATCAGATAAAATACCAGGTACAACAAATGAGTGATCTATTTTTATGGTTCCCACGGATTACTCATCCGTTGCAACAGGTCGGTTATATGTTGAAACAGATAACCTACCTGGTGCAACAAATTAGTTATCTGTTGAAACTGTTATATTACTATTATGCATTAATCAATTATAATCTATGTTATGGTCCTGTTAATTTAAGATAACATGGCTCCCAAAAGAAAAAAAATCAAATCAAGTCCAAGTAAAAGAACAAGTGCAACAGCTCGGCTACATCCACCACTCTATGAGCTTGCTTTACAAGCGTTATCTTAATCAGGAGCAGAAGATAATGAACACGGGGAGGAGGAATCTTTCAAAAGAGATGATCCAAATGCTAATAGCCCTTCTGCCGAAGAGTTGGTCAAAACCTTCAGCATTGATCATTATCCTGTGAGAATGCAGTTCGTTGGTGCCACAGATTTAACGAGTGATCTCGTGGTTAAGTCAGTTATGAGAAAATCTTTCGACACCTTCAGAAAAATACTTTGAGAACAAAAAATTGGATTCTTAAGGAAAGATGCTTTGGGCAGTATCTTGATTTTTCGGAGGACAAAAATTCTCGTTTTCAGATGAAAATGGTATATGATCTTTTCAAGCGCAGATTTATGTATGAAAATAAAGATAAGATGGATGAGGTGTGGATAAATTACTGTGGCATGCCTGTTTGTTTTGGTTGGAAGGAGATTGCCATAGTTACCGGACTAAAATGTTATCCTCCTTCTCCTTCTTAAGTTATACCTACTCTGACCTAAAAAAAGTACCCCGCACACTCAAAAAGAAAAAGGCAAGTCGAGTGATCGTGATGACCTGATTTTCATTGTTGGTCCAAGCTTTAAAAATAAAAATCTGATAGAAGCATTGGAAGGTAAAGGACTTTCAAAGAAGCACAAGCAATCATTGTGCTTGATTTGGTTTGTACATAATGTTCTTTGGGCGAGAGACATTAACAACAACATAAGCCTCGGTTTAATAAATCTCTTCGAGGATCTTGAGGTATTTAATAGCTATCCTTGGAGTTATGAAAGTTTCAAAATGACTTTCGAATATTTGTTAACTCCGTTAATGCCAAAAATAGTCAACTTATATGGCTTTCCTTGGGCCTTCATGGTAAATATTTCTTTTATCATGACATGATTCATCATTTTTTTATTCAATAATGCTTTTGATTTATTGGCGTTATGTTATAGGCTTGGGCATTTGAAGCCATTCCTTATTTGAGACAATAAGTGAACTACCAGGAAGAAATTTTCTATCCAAGAATTTTGAGATGGTTGTCGGCCAAACCGATAAAAATGTAAAATTTCTTGATCTTTTCAATCCACCCAAGGAAGCAGTAAGTCCAATTCTAATTTAGTTTTTGTTTTAATTAATAATTAAATGATTTCATCATCATTCTTAATATATGTTCTGATTTATTTTAGATTGTTCATCCGTGGCTTATTTCGACCAACCGAGAGTTGAAGATGCTATTTTTTCTTACTTTACGGTCTGTGCAAACTTTATCGGACCCTAAGGTCGTTGATGGCATAAAAATAGAATTGTTTGGAGTAACAACCATCACAAGAAAAATAATTTTGGAGGGTGGGGCTAATGATGCTCCTCTTACAGTTTTTGAAACAACAAGCCATTATGATTATGATCATAATAGTTGTACAGATTTTTCACTAGATTTTGCCACATCTAGAGAATGTTCTGCATGCAAATGTCAAGACTGCAAGACAAAACAAGATGGAGTGATTAATGCTATAATGCACTAACTGCTTTTGTAAAGAAAATGACATATAAGAGGGGTGTCATTCCATCAAAGAGGATTTCATATCCAGACACTCCACTAGAGATTAAGGCGGCTTAGAGGAGAAGAAAAGATAATTCGAAGGCATCATCAATCATAAAAAAAAGCAAGATTACAATGCCTCCGTCTTTGTCTTGCATTGATGTTCAGTTTGCAAGAGCCACAAGAGAGCAGAATGAGCTAAAGAAGGTGAATGTACATCATATGTTCTAAAAAATAAATAAGCTCATATCTGTTTGAACAGATGATATATCTGCTAAAAATTATCAAATAGATATACATATCTGTTGCATCAAATTCATTATTTATTTCAACAGATGAGTCTTATGTTGCAACAGATGGGTCATCTATTTGAAATTATCGTACTGCTCTGATTTACCTGTTCAAATTTGTTCTAATAGATAATTCATCTGATGCAACATAAGACTCATCTGTTGTATATCTCTACTTAGCATTGATAATTCTGGCTTTCCAGATGGATGCCATAGTAGAAGCTACTGTCGAAGAGTATAATATCACAGTTGATAATCCATCAACTGCTTCCAAAAAAGAAGAAAAAGTAGAGCCTGTCAATTTGGGAGAACGAAAAAATTACCTATTTGAATGGAAAAATCATCTCGGACGAGGCTCCAACTCCAAAAAATAACACAGTTGATCAACGACTACTCAGAATGGATTGGCGATGGGTTGTTAAAGCATCAAGCCGGCAGGTACATAAATCAATTTTATAGATATTGGTTTATACATTTCTTGTTGTAAGAGCCTGACATTAACACATATAAATCATTATGTAGAAAACAAAATGACGAGCGCTACAAAGTGAACGAATCGAGTCTTGGTTTTTATATATTTGACTTTGTTGTTGCATATCCCGGAATGAAGAATTGGTTCTATTTGATATCACAGCCCCAAACTTGCTGAAATGATAAGGTTTAAATGTCATACATATTACTAATTTAATTGCATTTGCGTATTGATTTTTTCATCACGTAATCCGAAATGTTTGATAATATGTGCGACATATCGATGCCATTTTTTACTACCTCAGAAAGAAGGCCAAGTTGCAAACATAAGAATAATACAGATATACAACAGGCAATTATTTGTACAAAATTTACATCAATAATGCCTACAATAGGTATTGTCAACAACATCCGAAATTTTTCCGAAATGAGGAATGTTTAATCAGTATCATCAAAGGTTTTAGCATTCCGGCTGGCTTACCTTGGCATTTGGTCGACAAAGTGTACATCCCAATCAATTGTGGTGATGAATTCCATTGGGTGCTGGCTGTTGTCATTATAAAAAAGAGGCGCATCCGAGTTTATGACTCGATGTCGTGAAGGAGACGTTCCGGGCCATCGTCTGAGATACAAAAGCAGGCTAAAATATTGCCTACATACCTTGATATAAGTGACTTTTTGGACCAAAAGGTTCGTACTGATTGGTCGACGATTGAAGCATACCGGGATAAAATGGCTAATCCATTTGATGTACAACATATTGACGGAATTCCTCAACAAACCATTAGTAGCCTGTAAGTTTAAGTGTCATGATTTAGTTTCATTTCACAAATTTCACAACGCTTATATGAACTGCAAGATATGGATTATCTGTTTTTTATAACACAGGGATTGCGGTCCTTTTGTTTCCGCTTATGTCGAGTATTTGAGCGATAGATTACAAGTACCAAATGATAGACTTGATGTCGTATTACTTCACAAAAGATATGCTGCTCTTTTATGTAAATATGGAGAAGCGAAAGCTCAAAAGCCATACGCAACCGACGTTAAAGATCCACGACGACCAAAGCCGAATTTCATAGCACCGGATGAAGAATAACTTATCCATATTGATTAGATCCTTATATCTTGAGTCCGTCAATGTAATAACCTATCCTCCTTGGTTTAACTTGTTGATTTATTTGTAAAGTAGATCATTTGTAATCATAATAATTTTTTTTACAATTCATTTATTTGTTGAGTTATTTCATGTAATTTTTGAACGCTTCGATTTATTTTATTCTGTCTATGAATATAATTAATCCTTAATTTTAAACATGTTAATTGAAATAGAGTACTAGATTCAATTATCGCAACAGATAATACATCTGCTGTAACAGATGATATATCTTATCAGATAGATTTAGACATATGTTGCAACATGAGATACAACACGTAGGTCATCTGATGGAAATTATATAATAGGTCTTCCTACTTTTTTTTATTTGCTCCATCAGATTACCGATCAGTTGCAACAGATAGATTATATGTTGCAACAGATCATATATCTGTTACGACAGACAAACTGAGAACATCTGCATAACACAACAGATGACCAACCTATTCCAACAGATAATTAATCTGTCACAACAAGTACTATATTTATTACGACAAATATAAAATCTGTTGCATTATAAAAATTCAACTTGGCCAGACATAAAAATTATTGCCACTACATGTAAAGTGAATTGACTTGAAATGAAAATTTGTTATCGTGTTCGTTTCTGTCTTTGTACATGTTCTTTTTTATATACGGGCTCCAAGTATTTAGTTAGTACCCCATATGCCCAGATCCATTGAATCTTTCCCACAGCGGTGTCATACACACCGGTTATTTATGTGCCGGTTAGCAAACACTCGATGTATGCAAGAGAGTACAACCCGCATGCTGCACTGATTGTATATGGAAGATGGATATTATTATTTTGACCTTCAAAATCCCATGATTCTTTTGCCAAGACTTCAGCTGGCAAATGATCCACCAGCTTACTTTGCGTCAACAACTTGGGCACCAACTTCAAGAGTGGCTACATGTGGGTTAAAAATATCTTCTCGCTGAAGACAGGTAAGTTGCAGTCATAAACTTTAATCTCTCCCTCATATAGTAGTATCTTAATAGTGAGAAAATATGTGACATCCACGTTCATGACTGCAAGGATTCTCTTTGCCTTGATCCAGCTCTTGCCGTGTGGATATGGCCTCTTCCCTCTAACATATTTAATCACTTCTTTATCCCATTGAAATGTAGAAACTAACTGATCAAATCCTGGGCCACTGAAATCAGCTATCTTACAGAGTTTAGCATACCTATCCTTGAAATTATTGTAGAAGTTGAGGTCCATTATCCTATTGGTAGCATCATAAGTATTCGGGTACGCTAATTGTCTGGCCCTCATGAGGCAGAAGATTTTATCAACATACTATGGTATAAGAAGACAATTTTTAAATAGGTTAGTAATTGTAAAGAATAAAAACACAATGTAAAGAATCTGATGCAAATGGTTCTCTGAATCAGTTCACAGATTACCCAGCCAAAGCAACTTATGCAACAGATGTGTATTATGTTGCAACAAAATACCAAGTTTTTGCAACAGATATACATATCTGCTATGTAGATTCTTCTTCATGGAGTAGATTGGAAGGCTAGGTTAGCAAAAGTAAACTTACCTTGTCCTAGTACCACAAGCACATATTTGTCATATTCGAGAAGTCTTTAGCGGCAAATGAATGCATGGTGTATTCTTTTTGAACCTTCATCTTGATGTATTCTTTCAGTTCCTTCTTTTTCTCCTTGCTAAGCACCGCAAATATGTCCACCTCCTTCAGAGACCCCTAAAATTCAACAACTATTTAAGCAGGGGGAGTTGCAATCTTTGCTGATTTCATAACAGATATAATTTGTCTAATTTTTCTTTTTTTTCTCCTAACTTCCACTGTAGGAGTGCATGGATCCCTCACCTCGTTGGATGTTATGACACCCCTCCTGGATTTGAACTCTTCGGCAGCTTCAGTAATAGACTCTAGCCTTTAAAAGAGTTTATCCTCTCTGTCCTTGCACACTTTGTATTTACAATGAGAATATGAGGGTGGGGAGGGGTGAAAGGGACCATTGTAAGGGTGGGAGGGACTGGTGTAGGGGTGAGAGGGAGAACTTGTGCGAGGGGTGTTTTCAAATATATTTATTTTTTGTTGAGCACCAACATGCTCATACTTACGACTGGCAGCAGCAGCAGGATGGCTGCGCCATCACAAATAAATCCACCAGCAACAACCCTAGAAGAAGCACCCAGATCTATTGCAGTTTGAAGTTGGTCGTGAAGAGCTTCGACATTACGCTGACCTTGCCTAACTGCTCTTCTTATGGATGTTGCTCCAACCAATTCCTTCTTTATTAAATCCATCGTTGGGTTTTCTTTTGTATTAATAAGACCCTGAGTAAGAAAAGAAGTCATCCCCAGCTCATTAATGGTAGGTACGATCCAAGGATGCAGAACCTATAAAAGAAAGACAAGAGGAATTTAAATTATATAATAATAATTTATAGTCAGTTGGGTTACATAGGGCTCGGGTTACATGGATGTTAACACAACCAACTTATGCAACAGACGATCTATCTACCACAACAGATGATCTGTATATTGAAACAGATTGATAATATGTTGCACCAGATTACCCATTTATTGCATAATTTGCAATAGATGGATAATCTGTTGAGTAGGGTTCAAAGAACCAAAGAAACAAATGGTTAATCTGTTGCAAAATATGGATTGTCTGTCGCAGTATATTACCCATCTGTTGCACCAGTTGCAGTTGACGGATAATCTATTACAACAGACAACCCATCTGTCACAATAGATGGAACACCTATTTCAATATCTTTCTTTGAGGCAAATTATTTTAGTTGAAAGAAGACGTACTGTATCATCCGGAGGGTTAAAGAGATCAACCTCGTTAATATTTTTTTTTGCTGCTCTCTGCTGCAGCCAACCACCTAAGGATCTTTGGATGAGAAACCTAATCCGGGTAATCCTTAAAATGCTTTAGGAGGGGAGGAATGACTACACATGTCCAAGCCTAAAAATTATAAATTAATGAATGAGTAAAAATAGTGATCAATTTTGCCATGAAAGCCCAAGGAAAGCCGTATAATGTGGTCATCTTTGGCTTTAGCTTTTTCAGTAAATATTTGACAGTTAAATAGTAGCTATCGTATCCCCAAGGATAATCATTAAATTTCCTAAAATCATCAGCAAACGCCAACAAATCATGTTCTATGACTTTCCCGATGTCTCTTGCCAATAAAATGAAATAGACAAACCAAACTAAGTACAATTTTTCCCTATAGTGCTTTGGTATGTCTTTATTCTTGAGATCCGTCATCAAATCCTCCGCTCTGTAGCTAGGTCCAACAATGCCCAACAACCATCTTTTTTTACCTTGCATTTGTTGGACCCTTTGTGAGGTGTTTTCTTGATGGGAGGTTCTTCTGGACGATCGTATCTCAAGCCCATTACTATAGCAAACTCTTTCAATCCAAAACAAACTGGCATGCCACAAAAGTAGATCCAGACTTCATCCATCTTTTTTTCGCCCTCCTTCGGACCTCCATCATCCTCCGCATACTTGATCTTGCGCTTAAGAAGGACATTTACCATGATCATTGGGAAATGGAGAGGGCGGGGACTAGACAGCTCAAGAAAGTGTGCAAAGCAGCTCTTCTTAAAAGTCCATCTTTGTTTTGCTTCTTCATAATACTCCTGAGTTCGTCAAAAGGTTTCCCCAACTGACATTTAAGTACAAGATCAACAAATACTATTTTAGGGCTATTCATTGGCATCACAACTCAAAACTTATCAATACTAATGGTTTTGACAGAATCATGCTAGAATTTTGATATTATCTTACGCCCCATTGGTGAGGAGGAGTTATCACTTTCCTAGGCTTCATTTTGCCCTGACTGAGATTATTCTGAAAGTTCCTCCGAATCTATCTGTACTCTAGCCTTTTTTGTTTGGTGATCAGAAGTTGATCCAATTCTCCACTTTCAGTTTCTTTTCTTTTGGGAGACATCTTTTAACTACAAATAATAGAAAAAATAAAAAATACATTGCATTTGATGTCTGCCTAATTCTTTTTAAAAAGTGAGACAAATTTCAATAAATTATTCTATGCCACATAACGAAAAAATACTCCAACGGAAAACCCATCAGTTGGAATAGATGGGGAACCCGAATCTATTTGAAGACCTATTTAATATCTTCCAACAGATATTCCACCTGCTGCAACAGATGGACAAATTTTAATAAATTTTTCTACGCCACATTACCAGAAAATACTCCAACGAATAACCCATCAGTTGGAATAGATGGGCAATCTGTTTGAAGACCTATTTAATATCTCTCAACAGATCTTCTATCCTTTGCAACAGATGGACCACCACCGCCACAACCAATGCCACCACTAATGCCAGCAAAACCACCACCAATGCCACCAATGCCATCAATACCAACACTAAGACCCCCGACACCACTACCAAAAAACACAAATACCAACACCACCAACAATAGCCATCAACAACACCACAAACACCATCCAACAATACCTTAACAGTCAACAAGACACTGAGAAAAAAACTAGGGTTTTCTCGAATACTTCCTACCTTTTTAGCATCAAAACTCAAAATTGTTAACCCATTCTTGAAGATAATACAACTAAAAGTCTTCTTTTTTATCATCAACTAGAAAGCCCTATTTTTTAGAATAAATAACAAATGTATAACTCTTCTCGAACGTTGTTACCTACAAAGACAGAGAAAACGATGGATATAAGCGGGAATAAGTCTAAAGGAAAAACTATATGTAGTCGTAAATGGGAAGAAAATCAACCTGTTTTGAAGGGTTTAGCAATATGTTGAGTGGTTGTTGTTTGTATTGTTGAGAGGGAGAGGAGACCCCGAGAGAGAGGGAGGGAAAAAAAAAGAACTTAAGATTTGAAATGAAAAGTTTTTCGCGCAAATGGATGATTTTTATGGGTTGATTTGTAATTTTAAAAAAAAATGACAAGTTTTGAAATTGCTAATTCGGTCTGAATTGATCTTAATTAATTTTAAAAATTTTAAAAGTTATAGTTTTTAAAACATTGAGTTGATGAGAACTCATTTCAACTTAGAGTGATCAATCGACGACTAGAGTCGGGATGAACACAATACCAACGCTATGCAATTGCAAAGACTTGATTGGATTTGTAGTTGACCCTGCAAGCTCATTCATTCATCCCTAGTCCTATCTATACTATCACTATCCTAATATTGAGTTGATAAGAACTCATTTCAACTCAGAGTGATCGATCAATGACTCAAGTCGGGATGAACGCAATACCAACGCCATGCAATTGTAAAAACTCAATTGGATTTGTTGTTCACCCTGCGAGCTCATTCATTCATCCTTAGTTCCACCTAAATAAACTTAGGTACTATCACTATCCTAACATTGAGTTGATGAGAACTCATTTCAACTCAGAGTGATCGATCGACGACTCGGGTCAGGATGAACGCAATACCAATGTCATGCAATTGCAAAGACTCGATTGGATTTGTAGTTGACCCTGCGAGCTTATTCATTCATCCCTAGTCCCACCTAAATCAATTGTAATAAAATCTGTAGCAACAAATGACTGAGTTGTTGAAAATTTTCAAATAGATATTCCTATCTGTTGCAACAAAAGACATATCTGATTTAATTATCAAATAAACATTTGCATCTGTTGTGACAGATGGCTGAGCTATTGAAAACTTTCAAACAAATATTTATATCTGTTGTAACAGATGACATATTTGATTTAATTAATTATCAAATGGACATTTTCATCTGTTGTCACAGATGACTGAGCTGTTGAGATTTTTAAATAGATATTGATATTTGTTGTAACAGATGACTGAGTTGTTCGAATTTCTAAATAGATATTTATATATGTTGCAACAGATGACATATCTGTTTGAAAAATCTTTTTTTCTCTTTTACTTTTAAAGCAAGCTTCTGGTTCGAGTAGATAATATCAAGTAGTAGTACTTACTACTAAGGCAGTGAGTTCATTGAGAAGTCTTGTCTTGTCTTTTCAATGTCACTAGTCTTAGTCTTCCTCGTGCCCCTCAAATTATAAATGAAATTAATGAATATTAATTAATGAATATTGAAAACTCCCACATTTACGTACACAATACATCTGTAGAAATTATCTCATCTCTTCCTTCAGCTGCAGTTTATTTTATTCAACTCTCATCTTCTTTTTATTTCTCTCCTTTTTAGGGTCACAATCTTTTATCTCCTTTTTCTATTCTCTTCTCATAAAGATCCTGTTGGATCTAAATCGATCCATATCTTTCCTCGACTGAAATTACTGTTTTGATCCCCTTTTTGATATTAAGGTATGGTTCATTATTGCTCTTTCATTCTCTTCTTCTTATTTGCAAGTTATTTATATCTATTTTTTTATTTAATTACTATTTACCCATATGATATTTAGTAAAAAAATTTGAGGGAACTTTTAAGTGTTGAATAAATAAATCGAGAATTTTTATTACAATATGCGAAAAAAGTCATTTGTTGGAAGAAGTTTACAAGCCTTGTTGGTAGTATCATTTTTTTTTGTATGTATTTTATTTGTTTCTTTATTGTTGATGCAGTTATTGATGTTATTGGTAGGATTGGCGTTGTTGGAACTTGTGGTGTGGTGTTGTTGATGGTTCTGGAACAAATGATGTTTATACTGTTGTTGATGTTGTAACAGTTAGAGAAACTGTTGGAACAAATCAAACCACCAGAAAGGCTGATTTGATGTATTCTATTAGACTCCACATATGGTGCAACAGACTCCACATCCAGATCGAGTTAGTGTACAAATCAAGTGAGCTCAATCTCTCAGCCTTTTTGCTGATCGCTCTTCTCTATTATAGATGACAAGATATCTTCTATGCAAAAGTATACACTGTCGCCAGACATGCTTTCCTGGGAGCAATTAATCTGAAGATATCGGTTGATTTCTCTCAGGCAAGCATGTCTGGCGATAGTGTAGACTTTTGCATAGCAGATATCTTGTCATCTATATTGGAGAAGAGTGATCAGCAGAAAGGCTAACAGATTGAGCTTATTTTATTTGTGCACTAACTCGAGCATATTTTTTGATAGGGTAATGAGCTCGAAGTTACGTAACGTTTGATAGGCTTGGTAGATTTGGTTTAGATCACATGCTACGTAAATCCATACTTACTAATTTATCAAATTAGTTGATCAAGATGCATGGAGCAACGCTCGATAAAAGTGTGTTGTTCAACTATTGGGACCATATCTTTAACGTGCATCAACATATTTTGATCTAAACCAAAAACAGCGACCTTCCATGTATCCTTTAAGGCTTCTGAAGAAAGTGTTCTGAAGGTCTTCTAGAATGCCACAACTTTGAAGGTAGTGTTCATAATCGAGCTCACAAGAGATGAGGAACTCCTTACCAACTTTGAAAACGACAACGACCATCTTGAATACAAAATCAGCAAGCTAGAGGCAAGCTTGAAAATTATCAGGATTCACATACTACAGCAAACATCTGATCTTCTCCAAGGAATGTTGAAAGCATGATAAAGCAAGAAAACACAATCAATTAATCCATATTGCTAAGAAAGTAATGATACTCTATTTGTCTTTCAATCTCATTTGTGGTTCTGATCAGGTTGACGACAGTGGACCTGATCGAAAACACAAATACGAAGGCATGGAATGAAATTTAAAATTCAAAAATTATCGTCTTTGCTTAGTTTCCTTATTTTAACTGCAGTTGTTGTTAGTGTAAGTTTTCTAGACCTGCTGAACATTATTTCAACCCTCGATACCCGTGTGGTTGCTTTGTTGGTCTTCTCTTATTTTTTACCTAGGTGATAATCCTGACCACACAGCTTCCTAACAAAGTATCCATCTTCTTTATTTTTCTTATAAAGAGATAACAGACAAAATTACATTACTGGATACACTTTCATATTTGCACTTGATTCAGATTTCACATCTGTAAAGAAAATTCCATCGGCCAGATTCGTTAGAAGTTACTTTCTACCCTATGTTTCTTCTTCAATTAGCTCTCAGATGATATAGTCTTCCATCACCCATCCATTTTCCCTCGAAGGCATTCTCCTACCGCACCTTTTGGCATATAATTATCACCCCGAGCGAGCAACCCAACCATATAAATTTTGGCCAGGGGAATTTCTATTGGTTTTCCATTCTTATTTGATGCAGTGCGAGGCTTTGAGGGCCCTCTAAGGGTCCGATGCACACTTAAAGTTAAGTCCAATCGCTATTGGTTCTCTGCAGTGACGACAAATATTGATCCCTTCTCAAAACTTGACATGCATAAACATGAGCAACAACCATCAGTAATTCGTAACAGGATATCTGCACCATCTTCATGAGGTCCTCAGCCTTATCAATTTTTAACCCATCAAACTTAACGATACAATGCAGGACTTGTTTGAATGATCAATGGATAATCGATTAAAAACTACATTCACAAAAATATTGTACTTTATGTGTTGTTCCGGTGACCTTATCAGTAATAAATACTTAAATCTCGCACATATGATAGTGGATCCATCTGCACACACCTTATTCTTCCTAGTCCATCTATGGCTTAAATTGAATAAACAGATGACTAGCTAGTTGCAACAGATGACATATCTGTAAAAGCAATTTTCTTTTCTTTCTGAGATACAAGAATTTATAAATAGGTCCCTCCTTACAAATATGAATGATCCGATTCGTACAAGAATATTCATGTCGAGTCCTTTCGTGAACTTTAAAGGCAGTTTGATGAACTCCAGAGAGATTTGGCTGACTTCGGAGCAAGTTGCTAGATGAAAAATATCCGATTGACAATAATAATAAAAGTAGTAATAATAATTAGGTAATATTTTTTATTTCAGCTCATGTATTTTCCTCCTTTTGTATATCGAATCTACCCAAAGGATTCAAAAATCTATGAACATTCATTTTATTTTGTTGTCGACTTTGAATTTTTAATTCTTATTTACTATTTAATAATCATTCTGTTTATTCCTTGTTCTCAACATGTCAATAGCTGGTGGTAGGGATTGAGCAATTTATGTCAACAGAGGTTAATCTGCTACGACAGATCGATCATATGTTGCACCTGGCGGTTATTAATAAAAAAGGGTTATTGTTATTATTGCGAGGGTGAAAAAGAAATGACTTTTTGATTATTCAATATGAAAAATGTTTCGTAAATAAATAAAAAGGAAATAAATGATAAACACAATTTATAACCGCAAAAGAATGGTTATTTAATCTTAATAACCGATCTGACTTTTCACTATTTTTATTTTTGAATTTGTTTTTTAAAATTATTTATTATATAATAAAATGGTTATTATTTTATTAAGGAATTTGAAAAGGTATTTCTTTTACTTATAAAATAAAAAAGTAAGCAAATTTGGATTAATGATATGATGATAGTTGTTTTTTTAAAAGTAGATTATATGTTGCAACAAATATATTATCTGATGCAACAGGTTCACTATTGTTGCAACAGATGATATATCTATTGTCATGGATGATTTATCTGATGCAACTGATATCGAATCTGTCGTCACAACTCAATAAAAATGGTTCTTGGAAAGAACTAATTAATAATAATAATCTGAAAAGTCATGACTTATCATAATATTTCTCAATTTAATTAAGTCATTACTTTTCACATTAATTAAAAAAATAATTAATAAATGGAGGTGAACAGTTAGATTATATGTTGCAACAAATAGGTTATTTGATGCTACATATTTTATATTTGTTGCAACAGATCATATATCTGTTGTCACAGAAGTGTTATCTGATGCAACAGATATAGAATCTGTTGCCACAACTCAATAAAAATGGTTCTTCGAAAGAACTAATTAATAATAATAATTTGAAAAGTCATTACTTATATCACAATATTTATTTTCTTAATTTAAAAATTAAATATAATTAATGAATGGAAGTGAATAGTCGCGTCTTTTGTCTCCTTATTCAAATTCAATCCTCTATAAATAGGTCCCTCCTTACTCAATCGTTCATTCAACTACACTCTATTTATTTATTGCATCTCGTTTTTCATATTACACTCTAGAAGATTATGACTGACCCAGTGTGGGACGTTGTTTTTCTGCAAGATGCCGTTAATGAACTTCGAAATCAAGTTCGTGACATGCAATGGGAACTGAGAGGAGTTAGAGCAAGAATGCTCCGTGAGATACGCAGGCTGAGGAGGGCCTTGCTACTTCTGGTTGAAGGTTGGCTGGCTGACAATGATAATGATGATAATAATAATAATAATTAGATTATTATGTTTCTTTTAGTCTATTATATGTATTTTTATCTGTTTTTGTTTAATAAAATAATTATGTTTAATCTTTGACATTTTAATCCATATTTAATTTTCATTCTGTCTAGTATCTTCTCAACAAAATGTCGACGATTCGATGTAAAAAGAAATAATTTAGAATCCAGTAGCAATAGCAAGATTTATCTGTTGGGTTTGTGGCAGGGACTGATGTGTTGTTCAAAATAGATTACTCATGCTGCAACAGATAAGAAGTCTGATGCAACAGATAAATAGTCTGTTTCAACAGATGACTGGTTTGTTGCTTGGCTCTGACGTTTTAATTCATACTCCCTCCGTCTCAAATTACCCGTTCCAAATTGAGATGCCACATAGATTAAGAAAAATAATTAATAACATGTCTAGTTTACCATAACTCACTGATCAGTTGGTAGGACAGTAGACGTGTTTGAAATAACCATTATTTGCTATTCAATCGAAATTTCATAAGGGAAGAAAGATTTTAACGTCGGTCGGCATATAGTCCCCCTATTAAATGATGTTTCTATTTTAATTTGAAGAAAAAGTGTTTAATGCAAAGGGTAAAACATGAATTTTTTTTAATCTTTTCTTGATTAATGAAAAAGACAAGTAAAATGAGAAATCGAATTAGGAAATTTGGGACGGATAATTGGACGTAAGGAATAATTTTGAATCCAGTAGCAATAACAAGAGTTGAAACATATTGGTTATCTGTTGGGTTTATGGCAGGGGTTGACTTATGTTGTTCCAAATAGATTAATCATTCGTTGCAACAGATAATTAGTCTGGTGCAACAGATAAACATCCTGATACAACAGATAATACGTCTGATGCAACAGATAATACGTCTGATCTAACAAATAAATATTCTGATGCAACAAATAAACAGCCTGATGCAACAAATGAATTTTTTGATACAATAGATTACTCAACTGATGCACCAGATGATTTATCTGTTTAAATTATGGGCACTTATGATGGATTCATAATTGGGGTTCTATCCATTGTTGGAAAAACAGAAGTGTACCCAGATGACAAATAAGAATAAAAATCATAATTTTACTTACCAAAGTCACCCATGAAGTCATGCCAAAGTGGAAAGTGATGTAGTAAATAAAATTTGACCTCAGAAATTGGTCAAATCGCAGCAGTAGCGCTGTACCAACAACAACAAAAACAACAAATGGTCGACAAGAAGAAGATGAAGATGATAATGAAGTAGAAGATGATGATAATGAAGCAGAAGGTGATGAATAAAGCAGCAGAAATAATGAACAACAAAAATCGCTAAGAGAGAGAAAACAACAATAGATGAGAAGAGAGAGAAAATTGCTTTTTTCCCTCCATTTCTCGTTATTTTAGATAAACATTGGGATCAAAGTGTAAATTTAAAAACTTGTGGGTTATTTTCAAACTTCTTCAACTTTCTTAATCCATAATAAAGTAATTGTTACCTCCAACTAATAATTAAGACTTGTGTCACCTATACCGCATTTTAAAACTATTTTGTCACCTGTGGCCCAAACTCCCTAGATACATGCTTAGGGAAAAAAAGAACTAGAAGGAAAGATACACCTATACAGATACATGTATTTTATGCATAGATAAGTTTTACCGATCTTATAAAATCGATTTTTATCCTTCCATAACTAATTAAAAACTATATACTATTAAATATATAGATTTATTTTCTATCAAGCATAACAAAATATTATATTTTACACCATAAAAATCACTTAAAAAAATGAGGCATATACAGTCCTAGTCATGCCAGCCCAATCAATACTTATTTGGAACTAGTCCTCATAGTTGATTTTTTTAAAATGGAAAAAGGGTCAAAAATATCCCTGAACTATTCGAAATGGATCAAAAATACCCTTCGTTTGTTTTTTGGCTCAAAAATACCCTTCTATTTATTTTTTGCCTCAAAAATACCCCTATATTAATTTTTTGACTCAAAAATACTCCTCCGTCAATTTTTGGGCTCAAAAATACCCTTCTCTCTAACAGAATGACACCAAACACACCATATAAATAAATAAAAAAGTCACTTAATCAGTCCAAGTCAGCATACACGTGGAAAATCACTCCATTAAATTCATCTAACAATTTATTCTATTTAAAAATCCAATCCGATTCATATTTAAAAAAAACCTGAACTAAAAGGCAAAATTCAATTCTTCAATTTTTTTTCCTCATATCATCCCTTTCACCCCCTTATATTTCATTATTTTATATTTTCAAAGTTACGAGATTCACTCGAGCAATTCTTGACCTCATTAACTTATGGTTGTCCTACATTGTCACTAAACTTTCACTCTCCAAATTTCAATCTGAATTACCATTTCTCTCACTACAATCAGGTTCCTCATTAGAGAAATTCAGATAGGACATCCAATAGCAATCCGAACTCTTGGAAATCGGGTCAATTATTTGAGGATCCAATTGTTTAGGGTCTCCCCGATTAAATTCGATTCTTTCGAATCAATAATTTAACGACCTAATTATTTTCGCATCCTTCGCCTTGATCAATCCAAAATATCTGAACCCATCACATGGAAAATAAGCTATCAAATTCTTTAATTTTTTTTCCTTTTGGGTTGGATTTTTTTAATATAAGTGGGGTTGGGTCTTTTAATTAGAAAAATGGGTTGATGGTTAGATGGATTAAATGGAGTGATTTTTCATTTGTGTATGTTGACATGGACTGATCACGTGACTTTTTTATTCACATGGCGCGTTTGGTAGCATTCCGTTAGAGAGAAGGGTATTTTTGAGCTAAAAAATTAATGGAGGGGTATTTTTTAGCCAAAAACAAACAGAAGAGTATTTTTGAGCCAAAAAATAAATAAAGGATATTTTTGATCCATTTCATATAGTTCAAGGGTATTTTTGACCCTTTTCCGTATTTTAATTTATAGCAGTTACACCATAATTTCTAAGTAGACAATTAAATGACCTTTTTGGGTGAACATAGGAGCTTATATTATAATAAATCACATGTATAAGGATTTGTCTTGTGGCAGGCTGGCAGCGCCACTTTATAAACACTGACAGCAACAGTAGTTGCCTGCTGGAGCTAGTATTTACATCCTGATAACTATTAGTAGTATTATTATACAACAGTTGGTTGGTAGTAGGCACTCGAATTGTCCAACGTGATAACTCTCCATTCCTATCAGCCCGCAAAATATCCAAAATGGAAGACGGAGGATCCCACATTAACCTAGTGCTACTAATAATGGATATATTTGCTCTAGCCAATGCATTTGCCACATCTTATTCTAATTCCTATAAATGCGAGTCAGCGGTGGATTGTAAGTACATTAAAAATGAAAAAAAATGAATGAAATTGTTTTATAGTAATTCTTAATATAAAATTAGAAAACATAAGTGAATAAAAACTAAAAGAACTAGGAGACTGAGGTGGATCGAAGTTATTTTATTATTCATTAAAGGAATTTGAAGTTCAAGTTCAAAAAATTAATTTGTCTTAAATGAACTTCATTTCGATTGAGTTATATAGCAATTATTTTAAGTTTGTATGTTATTGTAGTTGTATTAAATTTATGAAAAAATTACATATTATAGACAAAATACTATATTAATTACATGAAATGGTTTATGTTTTAAAAAATTACAATTCATAGTCATTTGGTAGTTAAAAGTTAGTTTTTTTTTGTGGGCCCTTTATACAAATATATTAAAATTTGTATATACCAATTTTCTCTCTTATATATTTATTTTTTGTATTTTCTTTCTATTCTCTCTATCTTATTGACTCAAAAAAAGGCAACAATGGAATATCAAAACACAAGATTTTTGATGATATCTTTTTCAACTATTTTTTTCTTAATTTTCTCTCAAAATCACTCTAATATCCTTGATTTTAAATTAAAGAAACGACAACATTGACAACATCATAATACATGATTATTCAAGAGATTTTCTTCAACTTTTTTCTCTTTATTTTTCTCTCAAAGTCACTCTAATATCACATAATATAATCCTTGATTTCTCTGTGATAAATCGTTTTTGCGGAGTTTTCACCACAGAAAATCAGTTTAGGATATTTATTGACATTAGATTTAATTTTTTTAAAATTTTTATATATTATGTCAGTTAGTCGTTAAATTTCTTCGTTGTTCATATATTTTACGAGAAAAATAGAAAAGGGTGAGCACTCCCCCATTTTTATAATTTTTTCGTTTTTGCGGATTTTTATTTTATAATATAAATTTTTATATATTATGTTAGTCACTTCCCCATTTTTTTTATGGATGATTTATCAAAAAAAAAAAAAAAAGGAAAGAACTTTGCATCTTCTAGCAAAGCAGAAAGGAAAAAATATTTTAAGGTATCTAAATCTAAAAGGGGGAGCAATGAAGTTGACAATAATTACGAGGTCTTTTTGTGTATATTCTCATGAAACAGAATTGTTGGTCAATATACATTTTTGTTTCAATATATGTAAATACGTATACTTTTTTTTTGTAGAATAATACATGCATATATATACAGAGTTAGAGGTATGTATTTATATACAGTTTGTATTTTTGATACATGTATATATACAATTTACATATATGTATAGACAGTTAACTTTTACATAGACATTTTGAAGAATAATGCATATGTAGATATATACAGTTTTAGAGTGCATATATGCATATACATTCGAATTTGTTATTATGTAAAACATTCAAATTTGTATATACAGATATACAAACAACAGATATACCAATAATAAACATATATGTATATGTTTATTTCGTTTGCATATATTTATATACAGATATACAAACAACAGATATACAAATATGTATATTTCATTTGCATGTATATTTCGTTTACAAACAACATTTAAATTTGTACATACAGATATATAAAAAACACATATATAAATAATAAACAATAATTTTGATCTGAATATACGTATATTTCGTTTGCAATATCATGTACAAACAGTATTCAAATTTGTATATACAGATATATACAAACAACATATATACAAATAATAAACAACAGTTTTGATTTGAATATATATATATA
>NC_061121.1:4738470-4746026 GCF_002878395.1 Capsicum annuum
CAAAGGTGACTTGGCACACCGAATTATGCCAAGTGGCGACTCTAAATAAAAAAAAAAAAAGTAAAAAATTCTTTTTCAAAACAAAATTTCATTTCTTGTCACTTAAATAATAAAACCCTTTCGAACTTTAAAATATACCATTTTTTGGAGTGCGTAAAAAAGGGGGTGTGACATACACTCCTACTGGTAGATAGGCGTGCTTTGTCTTGTTATCCGAGCTAGTTGTCGTAGTACTTTGCTTGTAATGTTTGGGTCGTGAAGTTTTGGTGATGTATGTTGTGTCACATAGATCTAGTGTAGAGTACTCTGTGGTAGGGTTGTCTTTATTGATATTTGTTGTTCATTTCTACTACCTATTGTTTCTTATTCGTATATAATGTACTTCTCCGGAATACTTGAGTGGAGTCTGTCGGAAACAACTCTTCTACCTCATTTTTAAGGTATTGGTACGGATTGCGTATACTTTATCCTCCTCAGACTCTATTTTATGAGAATATACTCAATATATGGTTGTTGTTATTAATTGTTAAAACTCTATTTACGAGAAAAGGAAGAAAAGTCTTTTAATCAATCAAAATTGAGGTGGACCAGCAACTACTTCTTTATTTTTAATTAAAAGTCTCAAATTTAAATTCTACGTATGAGAATTACCCTTGTTAGAAAAGGCTTTTAACTTCAATATGAAAATTCAAATTTAAGTTCTACGTATGAGAATTACCCTTGTTAGAACAGGCTTTTAACTTCAATATGAAAATTTTTCACCGTAAATCTAAATTTAATCGAACTTATACTACCGAATAACTTAATTATGGTAAACAAAAAATAAAAGAAGGAATTATTGTACCTGACAATCTTCTTGAGTTTGTTGTGGATAGACAAAAAATTAAGACAAAAAAGGCTATGAAAAATAAAGAGAAAGCTTTGTGATTCATGGTTTCAAAAACTATGAAGGAAAAATACTGGTGCTTAGTTAATTAATAAGCTTATATGATGAACCTTTATATAATACTATTTCTCAAGGGAAGAATGATTAGGAATTCAAAATTGTGTGCACCCTTTAGTGTTAGAAAATTCGCACGGGAACAATTATTAGGAATTCAAAATACTTTGTTTATTTTTATTTGTCATGTCACGTTTTTTTTAAAATTAAATTTCATGAATTTTGATTAATATTTTAAAATATATATTTTAATAATATTAATATAAACAAAATGTAACTTATAATTTTTTTTTGTATAATTAATTTTAAAAATTTAAAATATTAAATTAATCTACTTCAATTTAATTTTGTAAAATCCACTTTAATAGAGCAGTAGAAAAATTTCTGACTTCTACCTTTTTCTCTTTTGGGGGCTTGACTAGGAGTCTTCCACTGAACATTGGGCGTCTGGTGGGGGTGGGGTTTTTTTTCTCTGCTTTTCTTTGCTGGGCATTGTGGAATATCCTGCAAGTGCGTGCTGCCCCAGTGTATTCCTCAGAAACCTCTTCATTTACTTTATGTGACAAATAAGACTTTTTGTTTTTGATTTCTCATCTGGAGTTCGATGCCTATATTGAAGTTCGATTAATATGAATTCGCGTAGGGTAGGGTCCCATTTGGGGGTAGCGCTCCCAACAGAGTTTTCTTCATGCTCAGGGTCGAATCCTCGACCTCTGAATAAGAGTGGAGTAGTTTCATCCGCTGCACCAGAACCTATGTTGGTGACAAATAAGACTATTTTCATACATTCTCCTTTTTAACCTTTTTTCTTGTTAATTTTTGTTTTCGGATAGGTGAAGAGATTTGACCCATTTTCTGGTCTATTTTTGTTACTAATTGTTAACTCTTTAATTACAAGTTTTACATGAAGTATGTAATGTAATCCCATATTCGATAATAGTATAATTTCAAAAAGTGTTTGATTTCACATAGTCTGTCGTGTGCTTAAATAAGAACATCATAACTGTGAGATTCTTACAATGTGAGAATATGTGAAGAGGATTCGTGGGAGATCAGAGTGTTGATATAGTGCAATATTATAATTATAATGATGAGGTTCTTGATTCGTTACAAAATAGAGAGGTGATTTCTTTTCATTTGAATACACCATTTTGGTTCTTGTTTTCTCCCTAGTACTTGAAAGCCTCTCTGTCGATGAAATTATGCTGGTAGATGTTTTGAATGACTATTTATTCTTATGATCCTCATAATCAAAACTTTGTGAGATTTAGTACCCATTTGGCCATGAAATTTTTTTTAGAAAAATTATTTCACTTTAGTGAAAAAAGTGAAAATTGTATGTGTTTGGCCATGAGAATTTTAAATACAATTTCGGAATTGTATTTGAAAAAATGAAACCTTAAGACCATTGATCTTCTCTCTTTACTACCATCATTCATTCTTGTTTATTGCATGAAAGACTTCCTCTACTATAAATAAAGTGTTGGGTTTGAAATCGAGAGTACGTCATACGGAAGCTTAAAGTTTGCAAACCGGCCATAGAGGTGATAATTTAGACGATAAAGAAAAACATACTAAAAGAAAATCTTATTGATATGATTTGGTCAAAGTACCTACATATTATAAACTAATATTGAAAAGTATAGAATCTCTTGGGAGAAATCTCCCTCTAAACTAGACTCTTGTGAGAATTACATTGTGGATACTATTATGTTATGGTATGAGAAGGGGGTCTTCTATTTATAGATGTGCAAACTCTTTCCTCCAAGAAAGAGATTTGACAGATATGAAAATGTTTTATATTTTTCTTTAAGGAAAAATGAAAGTAATTATGGTACTACTTTAATTTTCCTTTAGAAAATTAAAACTCAATTTTAGTAAGAAAATTAGGGCAAAAACCCTAACATAAAGATGATCTTGCATGGTTTTGAAACACAAGATAATATTGAGTTCACTAAAGTTAGTAAAAGAGAGAGTTTGTTAGTTGAAGAGAGGTGTTCTTTTTGTGGAAGTTTGAACTCAACTCTTGTCCAGAGTTGTTGAGTTATTCTTTGTGAGAAGACTATTGTATCTTGGAGGGAACAAGTCAAGAAGATTACTGCTAGATCGGTGAAACAATTTTCTGCAGAAGAAGAAGAAGAAGAAAACTTTTATTTTTCTCCACTTGTAAATTTTTCAGTTGTAATATCTTTGTAATTTCACCAATAATTTTAAAGAGATTCAATTGCAATAACTGAAAAATCCATGGATGTCAAGATAGGAGATCTTAAAAAGTCATTCCGGCTAAACGATACTCAATTCAAGAGGTCGAAGGGTAAAGTATTTTACTACTTATGTCTTCTCAATGTTTTTTATGTGTTAACTGAGAAGAACCCTATCAAAGTGGATAACTCTTTCCATGACCGACAATGAACTTATTTCTCTACAAGAGAAAGTTGAAAAATATGATGGTGACTCCTACAAGTGTCGATATTTTTTACTTAATAATATTATCTATCTGATAATTTTTATGATTATTAAGATAGAAACATACTCTAGTGCAAAGAAAATTTGAAAAGCCTTGCAGAGTAAGTGTAACGACACATTTCGTCGTTACTAAATTATTTGTAATAAATTCATGAAATTCTTAATTTTCATTCTTCAATATTTACTTGTGTCCAAAATAGCCAATATTTTATTTATTAGATCACCTTAAATTTTTCGGCGAAGATTTTAACCTTCGGATGTGTCTAGATAGACTCAAGCCCGATGGATTTAATTATTCATGAGTGATAATATCAATAATTTAGTTGAAAGTTCTTTAGGTATGAATTAAGGCCGTACAATATCCCTAACACAAAGTTAAGTATAAAACTTTCTTTCCGATACAGTTTCGATATGGGTTTCTATTAGGGCCAACTTCAAACGATCATATCTCATAGAATATAAAGAGTTAGGGGTCCTAATATCTACCAAATCAAAGATCTATGAGTTCTCTTTCCAACGCAACAAACCGTTCCTCAATTCGAATTTGGAGAAAAAAGTTATGACTGTTTTACTGAGCTCTGTTCGGTCAGAAACGAAATTTCACTGTAGCAAAAATTCTAATGATATTTAAATCAGCTTTAACCGTATTTTAGGTCTAAAAGCCCCAAAATTCATTCCCCAACCCTAGAGAGGTAATTTTCCAAAGCTTATGGGGAAATTCCTTCATTGAGGTAAGTTTTTTCATTATTTTCTTCGTCTTTTAATTCGTTAACATCTTGGAATCATTAAAAAGACCTTTAATGGTGAAATTCTTTTGGAAAATACTCATAAGTGTTTTTAATATGACCTAGAGTTGATTTTAAAATATAAATTAAAGATTACTAACATGAATTTCATAAACTAGATTATGAATTTTGATGATTAGGATCCTTGAATTCCATAAAGATGAGACCTTTAGCATAAAACTCCATTAATGGAGATGGGTTAAGCTTGAAAGAGCTAATTAATGGTAAATTGAATTGGGGAATGATATAAATCTTGAATTAAGGGTAGAATTAATGGGTCTAAATCCTCAAGATATTTGTTTGAAGAATAATTATTTAATTACTCTTATAATTGCTTGATTTTTAGATGATTGATTGTTCCAAGGCATGAAAGAAAGGAAAGAGCATCCTTGTTGCAGCTTGCTTCTTCCAAAAGTTTGGCGTCCAGGTAGGTTAGGTTTAATGAGTAGAAGATTGTGTTATTGTACATTCTCATAATTTAGAATTGATGGGAGAAAACATGTCTAGGCCTGCGGTCATAGAGTTGAGGTGGATAAAGACACCAGAACTTAACTTTAATTCCAAAAATTATATTATTGATTAATTATGTGACATTTTTTATATTATGTGCTATGTGCCGTAATGAGATTGTTGTAAATGAAAGATGTGGATATGATAGTTCTTAGTTGTTCTGGTGATGAACCTAGTTGAGTTATAATGATATTATGATGTATGTGTTGGGCAATAATATGGTTAGGAGAACCATGCTAAGATTAAGTACTGATGAGCATAGTAATATCTAAAGGATAGATGACTTGAATTAGTGTGATGATTGTATTATATGGAAAGATGTAGTGACATTTTAATAATTAATGAGTAAGTAATACTCCAATAGTGACTTGTATGCTTAAGTGTTAAATTATGATTTATTTTATGATATTCTTGTTTTGGTATTGATAAAAATACTTTATCTATTGGATGCCCATGAGAGGCTAAATTGGTGATAATGATGATTTATTGAAATGTGTCTATGAGAGGTTTGTTTGATAATGATAACTCTTTGTATTAATGCCATGAATGGCTTGCTGATGTTTGGATTGTTGATGCGTGCATAAATGATTATTGAAATTTACTTGATGGAATTGTCTCATGAATTTAAGTGTACTTGTAAACTTGGTACATCGTGTTGTATGCTGTGAGAAATTGTAAATTTGATATTGATATTACTTATTTATGGTAGATCGGGTACCGCGTCGATATGGATATGTATATGTTAGATCGGATACCACGCCGATACAGATGTGTATATGATGGATCGGGTACCACACCGGTACGAATATGTATATGTTGGATTGGGTACCACGCCGGTACGGATATGTATATGTTGGATCGAGTACCACGCCGGTACGGATATGTGTATGTTGGATCGGGTACTAAGCACATACGGATATTTATATATTGGATCGGGTACCACACCGGTATAGATACATATATGATAGATCAGATACCACGCCGGTACGGATATGTATGTGTTGGATTGGGTACTAAGCCAGTACGAATATATGTTTGTTGGATCGGATACCACGCAGATATGGATATGTATATGATGGATCGGGTACCACGCCGGTATGGATATGCATATGATGGATCGGGTACCACGCCGGTATGGATATGCATATGGTGTGTAGACACGTAATTTTGTCCCGTCAAAAAATTATTTTTATTATCTTATCCCGTTTTACCATGCACCCCAACCCGTGTGATAATCCCTCCACAAAATAACAAAATAATAACCTCTAACTAATTTTATCTTATCCTAACAACCTATCCAATCAAAACAAACCACCTCACTACCCCACCCCTACTCTACCTCACCCCTAGGCAGCCCACCCCCTCCCTCACATTTTGTTTTTTTTGACCATATATACAAAAAATGGGACCCACAAGGAAAAGGAAGTAGAATCTTAAAAAGGGGAATTGGCAATTTATATACTCCCTACACACACATCTGGGGACCTCCATTTTTTTCAGGTTCACAGCAAATACATGATATAAGCGCACACTACAATATGGTACACAACCACTAAAATTGAGGAGAGAGAGAACGGGTAAGAGAGAGAGAGAAGTAAACGGAGAAGATTACACACGAAAAAAATTGAGAAAAATTATACGCGAGAGAGAATAATAAAGGGAGAGATCGAGAAAGAAAGGAGGTAAAAGAGGAAGAGAGATCGGGAGAGAAAGAAAATGACTGTGACAGCTCTGGCGACTCTGCTGGGGATTTTTCAGAATTCGGGCTTATTTTGGAGTTGTATCGGCTTAGTTTGACACTATAGGTGTATAGACATTTTGTTTGTGTTGTTTTGTGTTATTGTTTATCATTGTTGAGTGCCTACGTGCTCTTTGTTTACAGTTTTTACTTTATGTGTTACCGCTTTATATCTGGCATCATGTGCATAACCCGAGTCTTTCTTTCTGCAACAAGTCCATAGTACACGTGTGTACACGACCTATAGTTGAGTCACCCTTATTTTAGGAGGGAGAGCCGTTGGGTTGTATGGAGTAGGTGGACAGCTAAAGCAATCCACTATCGATCATACGCTCTCTCGAACAGCCTTGTTAATGGACCCCAGCGTAGATCAGCCTTTAGGTCATCCTTATCTGCATCATATTGAGACCTAGCGGGACCTACGTGGCCCTTTGTAGGAGACTCACCTCTAAAAGCATCCCTACGTTCTAAATGTTGCATCTTTGAGGGTAACATGGTCATTTGACGGACTGATTTGGGAAAAACATGTGTTAGAAGTAAAGTTAGTAGGCAAGAAATGTTGAAAAAAAATAGAAAAAAAGTGAGTTGAAAAGAAAAAAGAGAGTTTCGTAATTTTCTAAAGTTCTTTATGACTTTTATTTTTCACAATCCAAAAATTCAAAAAGATTTTCTTACCTTTTTCATGCATTCACTCAAAAACAAAGAAAACTCAAAAATATTTTCCCTTTATTTCCTTTAGCATGCATTCATGATTCAAAAATTCTAACAAAAATATTTTTAGGAGCTTTTTATAAAAGAAAAATTTTTAAAAATTGTAGATGTTTTGTACATTTCATATAATGAAAATACCAAAAAGATTTTTCTTACATAGTTGTTGGTGTCAGTTTTATGTGGAGTGTCAAATTGAAAGATCAAAAATATTTTATTGACATTGTTCATCGTCTATCTTTGGTTATGTCTCTTAAGTCCAGGTTTAGTTTGTTATTTAGTCCTTAATTTTCCAATTTAGATGAACTACGCACCCCTGATTCTCCTCTTTCGAGAGTGAGATACGTAGGCAGCCTATTGTTGGTTCGGGGATCTTATTTGAAAAATCCAAAAAGATTTTCTTCACTCT